>NC_092157.1:17685650-17985650 GCF_045791955.1 Oncorhynchus clarkii lewisi | reverse complement strand
CAAACACCGTCATCTCCCTCACAGGCTCACAAACAGACACACGCACAGAGTGGAATAGGACAGGCATCTATGTATACATACCAACTTTCACACTAAAACATTCAGTATGAGTATATGTGGATGTACATCTATGTAAGCATATCACATTTCACACTGAAACATTCAGTATGAGTATATATGGAGGTACATCTATGTAAACATACCACATTTCACACTGAAACATTCAGTATGAGTATATATGGAGGTACATCTATGTATACACTATGGTTGTGTTTTCTCATTTTCTTTTAGATGAGGGGCCAAATTGAGCATCAGCTGGAATCAACTTTCACTCAACTCATGTCAACAAATATATGAGCATATCCCAGACCAATACAGCCATAAACACACACCTCATAGCCCAGACCAATACAGCCATAAACACACACCTCATAACCCAGACCAATACAGCCATAAACACACACCTCATAACCCAGACCAATACAGCCATAAACACACACCTCATAACCCAGACCAATACAGCCATAAACACACACCTCATAGCCCAGACCAATACAGCCATAAACACACACCTCATAGCCCAGACCAATACAGCCATAAACACACACCTCATAACCCAGACCAATACAGCCATAAACACACACCTCATTACCCAGACCAATACAGCCATAAACACACACCTCATAACCCAGACCAATACAGCCATAAACACACACCTCATAACCCAGACCAATACAGCCATAAACACACACCTCATAACCCAGACCAATACAGCCATAAACACACACCTCATAGCCCAGACCAATACAGCCATAAACACACACCTCATAGCCCAGACCAATACAGCCATAAACACACACCTCATTACCCAGACCAATACAGCCATAAACACGCACCTCATAGCCCAGACCAATACAGCCATAAACACACACCTCATAACCCAGACCAATACAGCCATAAACACACACCTCATAACCCAGACCAATACAGCCATAAACACACACCTCATAACCCAGACCAATACAGCCATAAACACACACCTCATAGCCCAGACCAATACAGCCATAAACACACACCTCATAGCCCAGACCAATACAGCCATAAACACACACCTCATAACCCAGACCAATACAGCCATAAACACACACCTCATTACCCAGACCAATACAGCCATAAACACACACCTCATAACCCAGACCAATACAGCCATAAACACACACCTCATAACCCAGACCAATACATCCATAAACACACACCTCATAACCCAGACCAATACAGCCATAAACACACACCTCATAACCCAGACCAATACAGCCATAAACACACACCTCATAACCCAGACCAATACAGCCATAAACACACACCTCATAGCCCAGACCAATACAGCCATAAACACACACCTCATAACCCAGACATCCATAAACACACACCTCATAACCCAGACCAATACAGCCATAAACACACACCTCATAACCCAGACCAATACAGCCATAAACACACACCTCATAACCCAGACCAATACAGCCATAAACACACACCTCATAACCCAGACCAATACATCCATAAACACACACCTCATAACCCAGACCAATACAGCCATAAACACACACCTCATAACCCAGACCAATACAGCCATAAACACACACCTCATAACCCAGACCAATACAGCCATAAACACACACCTCATAGCCCAGACCAATACAGCCATAAACACACACCTCATAACCCAGACCAATACAGCCATAAACACACACCTCATAGCCCAGACCAATACAGCAATAAACACACACCTCATAGCCCAGACCAATACAGCCATAAACACACACCTCATAACCCAGACCAATACAGCCATAAACACACACCTCATAGCCCAGACCAATACAGCCATAAACACACACCTCATAACCCAGACCAATACAGCCATAAACACACACCTCATAGCCCAGACCAATACAGCCATAAACACACACCTCATAGCCCAGACATCCATAAACACACACCTCATAACCCAGACCAATACAGCCATAAACACACACCTCATAACCCAGACCAATACAGCCATAAACACACACCTCATAGCCTAGACCAATACAGCCATAAACACACACCTCATAACCCAGACCAATACATCCATAAACACACACCTCATAACCCAGACATCCATAAACACACACCTCATAACCCAGACCAATACAGCCATAAACACACACCTCATAACCCAGACCAATACAGCCATAAACACACACCTCATAACCCAGACCAATACAGCCATAAACACATAAACAATACGTCCTCCCCTCAGCAGCCTCTTGTGGTATAAATGCTCTTGGTGAATTTGTTATTTCTATTTAAACCATATGGAGGTGCCCCTTTCCCCTTATTTTCCCCGTTGTGGTGCAATGGATTATGCCGTGTGTGCATTTTATCAGAACTTTGTCCATGTTCATGCAAGAGTGTAAAAAATGCAGCATATAGCTTAGGTCACAATTCATTGAAAATAGTGTTCTGTTTTTATCAGAATATACAGTTACAAAATATAGCTTACATTGTCTAATTTGTATACACTATTTGACAGTTTAGAAGGTCAATATAATAGTTCTGACATACAAACAATTGAATTTACACAAAATTTGAACATTTTCATATCATTTCATATTAGAACAGTAATCTGAAAAGACTGAAAGACACTGAAAAGTTGATTAGGAACTAAATGTACGGTTAATTATATTATTGACAAATACAGTATACTCCAGTTTGTGTATTTGTAAAGCACCACACCACAAGCAACATGGCAACACGTGAACATTAATATTAACAGACAATCATGTGTTCCAGACACAGTCCACTACTAATAAGTGCACTTTAAGTAACGCATACTGTATATAAAGTACAAGCTGATTAGCAAATCTCCTGCTCCATATTCAACGATGAGCCTAAAGAAAGCTCAAATACACTCACAATTACACCACGATAAGAGAGGCTCCGACTTTAGGAATAATCTAATGATTTATAAAGATGCTACCGAACTATAAAGACTACCGAATTGGAGTGAAAACCTATGGCACTGAATAGGGGAGGGAACACTGAACATTTTACACATCTACAAACATAGGGCAGAATGCAAACTTGAGATCCAACTTTTTTCATTTACAAGTTACAGGTGTAAATCTCAAATTCGGATTTGGACCATAGAAAAGTCTTTCTGCTATTTCTTTGGCTGCATTCATGGTGGACAAACAGTATGTTTTGTTTGTTTGGTTATTCGGTGGTGGGGGCGGGTGCTGTACACTCAGAGTGGGGATTCGGCGGTATGTCTGTGTGGGAGGGGTGGAGCCAGGAGAAGGGAGGGGCTAGGAGAGGACTTCTCTGCAACCTGAGGCGGAGACGGGTTAGGAGTGTCTGGAGACACTGCAGAGAGAGGGATAGAGAGAGAGAGAGGGGGGGGGGGGGGGGGAGAGCGATATGAGCCACACACCAGAGGGGCAGAAAGAGTAATATGGAGCAGTCATTGTGGACTATAATGAATGCTTGCCTGTGAATGCTCATGAATCTTACCTACTGGAGAAACAACTGCGTGCATGCTTGTGTGTGTAGGTGTGTATTTTACCTA
The DNA here is from genome assembly GCF_045791955.1 of Oncorhynchus clarkii lewisi. NCBI lineage: Eukaryota > Metazoa > Chordata > Actinopteri > Salmoniformes > Salmonidae > Oncorhynchus > Oncorhynchus clarkii. Next base: position 17,982,040 of record NC_092157.1, on the reverse strand, counting down.
TCTGAGTAGTGTGTGTAGCAGGCATAGTGCTGATGACCAGTGTGTGTAGGTGTGTATTTTACCTATCTGAGTAGTGTGTGTAGCAGGCATAGTGCTGATGACCAGTGTGTGTCCAGTCAGAGGGTCCTGGGCTAACTGGGTGTGGCCTGGGTGGTGCAGGTGGGCGGGCTCTGCCGCCAGACCTGGAGATAAACAGACAAACCAGCCAATCAGCACACAGGAAAATATATTTGCTTGTGTCCACCGTTAATGTACACTCTACTACCCACCTCCAAGTAGCGTAATAACATCTATATTGCTTATGTTATGTTATCAGGGTTGGGGAGTAACGAATTACATGTAATCTGTTACATGTAAGGGATTACAAAAAACAGTAACTGTAATCTGTTACGTTACCAGCAAAAATATTGTAATCAGATTACAGATACATTTGAAAAACTAGATGATTACTTTAAGTTTGTTCCACCTAAGCGAGTCTGACAACAAGTCAGAGACCACTATGATGACACACCAAATGTGATGGATTGTGGGAAAAGAGCAGGAATAGGCTTTTGTAGGCTACAGTACAAGCTATGTCTTCCAATGGTGCAACTGCTGTCGGCATCCAAAGATTATCCAACTTGAATAAACGCTTGGAGGTAAGGATGACAGCAGTGGTGTAGTCAACGGCGATACGGATATGACTTATTATTGATATCTACAAAGCGCATTGATGTGAATCACACTGCTGCTCTCTCATTTAGCTATTTGCGCCTTATGGATTCTGGTTGTTGTGGATGGCTGTTCACAAATCTAAATGTGTATTTGAACCCAATAATGGTTGAATTCAAGAAATGTAAACTGCCTATCAATCATTGTTTTTGAAACCTGTGGACAGCCAGTGAAAAATGTGCTCATTCACCAGCTGCACAGTGCAGATCACAGCCTATGGAATTAAAGTTTTTTGTTCAATCTAATTCATGCCGATAAATAAATCAAATATTTTTGGCTAATCTATACTTCCATATCTCCAAGTCCTGTTCTTGAAGATCAAGGTGTATAACATTTATTGGAATGACTGTAATTCTGATCGGATTATTATTATGTGTAGGGCGGCAGGTAGCCTAGTGGTTAGAGTGTTGGGCCTGTCATGACAAGGTAAAAATCTGTCATTCTTCCCTTGTTCCTAGGCCGTCATTGTAAATAAGAATTTGTTCTTAACTTAATTGCCTAGTAAAATAAAAATAAAATGATAATAAATAAATGTAGTAGAAAGCGATAAATAAATGTAGTAGAAAACACTTAAAAATAGATAGATTTAGAGTTAGACAAATTTAGATTTTTTGGCAAGGACATATACAGGATGCTACCCTAAACAACATAACCTTCACTATGTCACCAGGACATATACAGGATGCTACCCTAAACAACATAACCTTCACTATGTCACCAGGACATATACAGGATGCTACCCTCCTCAACATAACCTTCACTATGTCACCAGGACATATACAGGATGCTACCCTCCACAACATAACCTTCACTATGTCACCAGGACATATACAGGATGCTACCCTAAACAACATAACCTTCACTATGTCACCAGGACATATACAGGATACTACCCTAAACAACATAACCTTTACTATGTCACCAGGACATATACAGGATGCTACCCTAAACAACATAACCTTCACTATGTCACCAGGACATATACAGGATACTACCCTCCTCAACATAACCTTCACTATGTCACCAGGACATATACAGGATACTACCCTAAACAACATAACCTTCACTATGTCACCAGGACATATACAGGATACTACCCTCCTCAACATAACCTTCACTATGTCACCAGGACATTTACAGGATACTACCCTCCTCAACATAACCTTCACTATGTCACCAGGACATATACAGGATACTACCCTCCACAACATAACCTTCACTATGTCACCAGGACATATACAGGATGCTACCCTAAACAACATAACCTTCACTCTAAATTAAAACTCCAAACCTACGACCTGATTTTGGATGGAATTACATGGAAGGCTTCTTTTTTCACCTTTATTTAACCAGGTAGGCTAGTTGAGAACAAGTTCCCTTTATTTAACCAGGTAGTCTAGTTGAGAACAAGTTCCCTTTATTTAACCAGGTAGGCTAGTTGAGAACAAGTTCCCTTTATTTAACCAGGTAGTCTAGTTGAGAACAAGTTCCCTTTATTTAACCAGGTAGACTAGTTGAGAACAAGTTCCCTTTATTTAACCAGGTAGTCTAGTTGAGAACAAGTTCCCTTTATTTAACCAGGTAGTCTAGTTGAGAACAAGTTCCCTTTATTTAACCAGGTAGGCTAGTTGAGAACAAGTTCCCTTTATTTAACCAGGTAGTCTAGTTGAGAACAAGTTCCCTTTATTTAACCAGGTAGGCTAGTTGAGAACAAGTTCCCTTTATTTAACCAGGTAGGCTAGTTGAGAACAAGTTCCCTTTATTTAACCAGGTAGGCTAGTTGAGAACAAGTTCCCTTTATTTAACCAGGTAGGCTAGTTGAGAACAAGTTCCCTTTATTTAACCAGGTAGTCTAGTTGAGAACAAGTTCCCTTTATTTAACCAGGTAGGCTAGTTGAGAACAAGTTCCCTTTATTTAACCAGGTAGGCTAGTTGAGAACAAGTTCCCTTTATTTAACCAGGTAGACTAGTTGAGAACAAGTTCCCTTTATTTAACCAGGTAGGCTAGTTGAGAACAAATTCCCTTTATTTAACCAGGTAGGCTAGTTGAGAACAAATTCCCTTTATTTAACCAGGTAGGCTAGTTGAGAACAAATTCCCTTTATTTAACCAGGTAGGCTAGTTGAGAACAAGTTCCCTTTATTTAACCAGGTAGTCTAGTTGAGAACAAGTTCCCTTTATTTAACCAGGTAGGCTAGTTGAGAACAAATTCCCTTTATTTAACCAGGTAGACTAGTTGAGAACAAGTTCCCTTTATTTAACCAGGTAGGCTAGTTGAGAACAAGTTCCCTTTATTTAACCAGGTAGGCTAGTTGAGAACAAGTTCCCTTTATTTAACCAGGTAGGCTAGTTGAGAACAAGTTCTCATTTGCAATTGCGACCTGGCCAAGATAAAGTGTAGCAATTCGACACATACAACAACACAGAGTTACACATGGAATAAACAAAACATACAGTCAATAATACAGTAGAATAGAAGAAAACAAAAAGTATATATACTGTGAGTGCAAATGAGGTAAGTTAAGGAAATAAATAGGCCATGGTGGCGAAGTAATTACAATATAGCAATTAAACACTGGAATGGTAGATCGGCAGAAGATGAATGTGCAGGTAGAGATACTGGGGTGCAAAGGAGCAAGATAAATAAATAAATACCAGTATGGGGATGAGGTAGGTAGATAGATGGGCTGTTTATTGATAGGCTATGTACATGTGCAGTGATCTGTGAGCTGCTCTGACAGCTGGTTCTTAACGCTAGTGAGGGAGATGTGAGTCTCCAGCTTCAGTGATTTTTGCCTTTCGTTCCAGTCATTGGCAGCAGAGAACTGGAAGGAAAGACGACCAAAGGAGGAATTGGCTTTGGGGGTGACCAGTGAGATATACCTGCTGGAGCACGTGCTACGAGTGGGTGCTGCTATGGTGACCATTGAGTTGAAGATAAGGCGGGGCTTTAAATAGCAGAGACTTGTAGATAACCTGTAGCCAGTGGGTTTGGCGACGAGTATGAAGCGAGGGCCAACCAACGAGAGCGTACAGGTTGCAATGGTGGGTAGTGTATGGGGCTTTGGTGACAAAAAGGATGGCACTGTGATAGACTGCATCCAGTTTGTTGAGTTGAGTGTTGGAGGCTATTTTATAGATGACATCACCGAAGTCGAGGATCGGTAAGATGGTCAGTTTTATGAGGGTACGTTTGGCAGCATGAGTGAAGGATGCTTTGTTGCGATATAGGAAGCCGATTCTAGATTTAATTTTGGATTGGAGATGTTTAATCTGGAAGGAGCGTTTACAGTCTAACCAGACACCCAGGTATTTGTAGTTGTCCACGTATTCTAAGTCAGAGCCGTCCAGAGTAGTGATGCTGGACGGGCGAGCAGGTGCGGGCAGCGATCGATTGAAAAGCATGCATTTAGTTTCCCCTGCGTTTAAGAGCAGTTTGGAGCCCACGGAAGGAGAGTTGTATGGCATTGAAGCTCGTCTGGAGGTTAGTTAACACAGTGTCCAAGGAGGGGCCAGAAGTATACAGAATGGTGTCGTCTGCGTACTATACATAAAATGCTCTGGCAAACCATCCAACCTGGAGCTGAGTGAGTAATGCTTAGTCTGAAGCAGTTGTTTTACTTTCAAAAGCCAAGAAGAAAAATACATTACAATTATATATTTGACTTAATAAGGACTGAATGCTCAGGCTACCAAGCTTTTCTAGGACAAAGGAATACAACTTCAATTAGCCCTGACGTGTGAAGAGAGAGGTGTCGAAGCCTTTAAGCCCAACAAATGGCAGGCTACCCCACCCAGATCCAGAAGCCTCGAAGCCCCCTCCTGGTGTTCAAAGACCATCCACTGGCATTTTCTACAAGAAATCTGCCTCCAGAAATATAAGCTTCTCCCAAGTCGGTGACATCTACTCCCATTTCCTGCTGCACTGCTGCTTGGATTCCACCTGGCGATCTGTTCACCGTCTGCCCTGGCCTGTCTCCCCCTGTCTGGTACAGGTCCCCCCCCCCCCCCCCCCCCCCCCCCCCCAACTACCTCTCTCAAAGAGTGCAATGTATAAAGTCAGAAAATCTGCTGTCTCAGCCACTGCCTGTCACCAAGGGAGTACTCCAAGGCTCAATCCTAGACCCCACGCTCTTCTCAATTTACATCAACAACATAGCTCAGGCAGTAGGAAGCTCTCTCATCCATTTATATGCAGATGATATAGTCTTATACTCAGCTGGCCCCTCCCCAGATTTTGTGTTAAATGCTCTACAACAAAGCTTTCTTAGTGTCCAACAAGATTTCTCCAACATTAACCTGGTTCTGAACACCTCCAAACAAAGGTCATGTGGTTTGGTAAGAAGAATGCCCGTCTCCCCACAGGTGTGATTACTACCTCTGAGGGTTTAGAGATTGAGGTAGTCACCTCATACAAGTACTTGGGAGTATGGCTAGACGGTGCACTGTCCTTCTCTCAGCACATATCAAAGCTGCAGGATAAAGTTAAATCTAAACTGGGTTTCCTGTATCGTAATTGCTCCTCTTTCACCCCAGCTGCCAAACTAACCCTGATTCAGATGACCATCCTACCCATGCTAGATTACAGAGACACAATTTATAGATCAGCAGGTAAGGGTGCTCTCGAGCAGCTCGATGTTCTTTACCATTCGGCCATCAGATTTGCCACCAATGCTCCTTATAGGACACATCACTGCACTCTATACTCCTCTGTAAACTGGTCATCTCTGTATACCCGTCACAAGACACACTGGTTGATCTAATTTATAAAACCCTCTTAGGCCTCACTCCCCCCTAACCACTGTGGCAGACCAGGGGGTTGGGTCAAGACGTTTACACAGATCAGACATGGACAGAGTATGATTAGCTCGGTTTCAAGGGTGTTTATTAAATAATAAATCAAAAGAAAAGGATAGGTCTCCCCCATGAGACCCTTTCCAGGATACCGTCTTCTGGGCTCCGGGTCTTGCTGTATCCTGTCGGGCACTCAAACTTGCTCGCTTTAGCTCAGGCTCCGTCTCCGTCTCCAACTACACGGAAGTCACCTTACCTTACCCAGTCCTCTCCTGTGTGCTGCCCCTCTGGCAGCTTTATGGGGCTTGTACAGCTGGTGAGCAATCAGCCCTTGATTACTCACCAACTCCCCAATCAGCCCCAATTAGTCCTGGGCGGAGAGCCCGTCAAGACCTGGCCCGTCCAGCAGATAGAGCCATCGCCTCGATGTATACTCTGTCTGTCACCAGGCCTCGACGAGTCTCCCCCTGGTGGCTGACCTGATGTACGCCACACCACATACAACACCTACAACACACATTCTGTTAAAGGTCCCCAAAGCACACACATCCCTGGGTTGCTCGTCTTTTCCGTTCTCTGTAGCTAGCGACTGGAACGAGCTGCAACAAATACTCAAACTGGACAGTTTTATCTCAATCTCTTCATTCAAAGACTCAATCATGGACACTCTTACTAATAGTTGTGGCTGCTTTGTGTGATGTATTGTTGTCTCTACCTTCTTGCCCTTTGTGCTGTTGTGCCCAATAATGTTTATCCCATGTTTTGTGTTGATAACATGATGTGTTGCTACCATGTTGTTGTCATGTTGTGTTGCTACCATGTTGTTGTCATGTTGTGTTGCTACCGTGCTGTGTTGTCATGTGTTGCTCCCTTGCTATGTTGTTGTCTTAGGTCTCTCTTTATGTAGTGTTGTGTTGTCTCTCTTGTCGTGATGTGTGTTGTCCTATATTTGTATGTTATTTTTTTATCTAATCCCAGTCCCCGTCCCACCCGCAGGTCTTTTGCCTTTTGGTAGGCCGTCATTGTAAATAAGACATTTTCTTCACTGACTTGCCTAGTTAAATAAACATTAAATAAATAAAGTAAAATTGAACATCCATATATGGCCAGCTATGTAAACTTTAACATTGATTTATCCTGCAATAGATGTTGTTCAATTGGTAACATATATGTTTGTCTTCTTCTAATGCCTCTTAAGAGGAAAGTAATCTAAAAGTAACAGAATGTAATCAGATTACGTTACTGAGTTTGGGTAATCCAAAAGTTACGCTACTGATTACAATTACTGTAATGGATTACATTTAGAAAGTAACCTACCTGATAACCTGTATGTTATCATACATAGACTCACCTCCCAGCAGCATCTCGTGCAGAAGGTTGTCTATCTTGGCCAGGCCACAGAGTTTAACAAACTGCAGTTGTTCAATCATCTGCCAGGTGATGGACTGTAGAGTAGGCAGCAGTAGCAGCAGCTCTCCAAACCTCCCTCTGGAGTCATACTGACGGTCGTTAATATAGTCCTCTAGACTCATCTGGACCTGCAGACGCATCGCCTTGATCTTAGACGGGTCACGCAGAGACTTGGCATCTGGAGAGAAGGAGGGATGGAACGATGATGGCGGGAGAGAAAGGATACGTGAATCAAATCAAATCTAACTTTATTTGTAACATGCACCGAATACAAGGGTAGGCCTTACCGTGAAATGCTTACTTACAAGCCCTTAACCAACAATGCAGTTAAAGAAAGAGTTTAGAAAATATTTACCAAATAAACTAAAGTAAAAAAGAAAAAAGTAACACAATAAAATAACAATAACTAGGCTATATACAGGCGGTACCGGTGACGAGTCAATGTGCAGGGGTACAGGTTAGTCGAGGGAATTTGTACATGTTGGTAGGGATAAAGTGACTATGCATAGAAAATAAACAGCGAGTAGCAGCAGTTTAAAAACAAATGAGGGGGTGTCAATGTAAATAGTCCTGGTGGCCATTTGATTAATTGTTCAGCAGTCTTATGGATTGGGGGTAGAAGCTGTTAAGGAGCCTTTTGGTCCTAGACTTGGTGCTCCGGTACCGCCTGCCATGCGGTAGCAGAGAGAACAGTCTATGACTTGGGTGACTGGAGTCCTTGACAATTTTTGGGGCTTTCCTCTGACACCGCCTAGTATATAGTTGAAGTCGGAAGTTTACATACACTTAGGTCGGAGTCATTAAAACCTGTTTTTCAACCACTCAAACTATAGTTTTGGCAAGTCGGTTAGGACATCTACTTTGTGCATGACACAAGTCATTTTTCCAACAATTGTTTGCAGACAGATTATTTAACTGTATCACAATTCCAGTGGGTCAGAAGTTTACATACACTAAGTTGACTGTGCCTTTAAACAGCTTGGAAAATTCCAGAGAATTATGTCATAGCTTTCGAAGCTTCTGGTAGGCTAATTGACATAATTTGAGTCAATTGGAGGTGTGCCTGTGGATGTATTTCAAGGCCTACCTTCAAACTCAGTGCCTCTTTGCTTGACATAATGGGAAAATAAAAATAAATCCCCCAAGACCTCAGAAAAACATTGTAGACCTCCACAAGTCTGGTTCATCATTGGGAGCAATTTCCAAACGCCTGAAGATACCACGTTTATCTGTACAAACAATAGTATGCAAGTATAAACACCACGCAGCCATCATACCGCTCAGGAAGGAGACACGTTCTGTCTCCTAGAGATGAATGTACTTTGGTACGTAAAGTGCAAATCAATCTCAGAACAACAGCAAAGGACATTGTGAAGATGCTGGAGGAAACCGGTACAAAAGTATCTATATCCACAGTAAAACGAGTCCTATATCGACGTAACCTGAAAGGCCGCTCAGCAAGGAAGAAGCCACTGCTCCAAAACCGCCATAAAAAAGCCAGACTACGGTTTGCAACTGCACATGGGGACAAAGATCGTATTTTTGGAGAAATGTCCTCTGGCCTGATGAAACAAAAATAGAACTCTTTGGCCATAATGACCATCATTATGTTTGGAGGAAAAGGGGGAGGCTTGCAAACCAAATAACACCATCCCAACCGTGAAGCACAGGGGTGGCAGCATCATGTTGTGGGGGTGCTTTGCTGCCGGAGGGACTGGTGCACTTCACAAAATAGATGGCATCATGAGGTAGGAAAATTATATGGATATATTGAAGCAACATCTCAAGACCTCAGTCAGGAAGTTAAAGCTTGGTCGCAAATGGGTCTTCCAAATAGACAATGACACCAAGCATACTTCCAAAGTTGTGTCAAAATGGCTTAAGGACAACAAAGTCAAGGTATTGAAGTGGCCATCACAAAGCCCTGACCTCAATCCTATAGAAAATGTGTGGGCAGAACTGAAAAATCTTGTGCGAGAAAGGAGGCCTACAAACCTGACTGAGTTACACCAGCTCTGTCAGGAGGTATGGGCCAAAATTCACCCAACTTATTATGGGAAACTTGTGGAAGGTTATCTGAAATGTTTGACCCAAGTTAAACAATCTAAAGGCAATGCTACCAAATACTAATTGAGTGTATGTAAACTTCTGACCCACTGGGAATGAAAGAAATAAAATCTGAAATAAATCATTCTCTCTACTATTATTCTGACATTTCACATTCTTAAAATAAAGTGGTGATCCTAACTGACCTAGGACAGGGAATTTTTACTAGGATTAAATGTCAGGAATTGTGAAAAACTGAGTTTAAATGTATTTGGCTAAGGTGTATGTAAATTTCCGACTTCAACTGTCGGTCCTGGATGGCAGGAAGCCTGGCCCCAGTGATGTACTGGGCCGTACACACTACTCTGTGTAGCAACTTACGGTCAAATGCCAAGCAGTTGCCATTACCAGGCGGTGATGCAACTGGTCAGGATGCTCTCAATGGTCCAGTTGTATAACTTTTTGAGGATCTGGGGACCCATGCCAAGTCGTTTTAGTCTCCTGAGGGGGAAAAGGTGTTGTCGTGCCCTCTTTACGACTGTCTTGGTGTGTTTGGACCATGATTGTTCGTTAGTGATGTGGACACCAAGGAACATGAAACTCTTGTCCCGCTCCACTACAGCCCCGTTGATGTTAATGGGGGCCCGTTCGGCCCGCATTTTCCTTTAGTCCACAATCAGCTCCTTTGTCTTGTTCATATTGAGGGAGAGGTTGTTGTCCTGGCAGTCACTGACCTCCTCCCTATAGACTGTCTCATCGTTGTCAGTAATCAGGCCTACCACTGTTGTGTCGTCAGCAAACTTAATGATAGTGTTGGAGAAGTGTTTAGCCATGCAGTCGTGGGTGAACAGGGTGTACAGGAGGGGACTAAGCACACACCCCTGTTGGGACCCAGTGTTGAGGATCAGCGTGGCAGACATGTTGTTGCCTACCCTTACCACCTGGGGGAGGGCCCGTCAGGAAGTCCAGGATCCAGTTGCAGAGGGAGGTGTTTAGTCCCAGGGTCCTTAGCTTAGTGATGAGCTTTGTGGGCACTAAGGCTGAGCTTAAGCAATGAATAGCATTCTCACATAGGTATTCCTTTTGTCCAGGTGGGAAAGGGCAGTGTGGAGTGCAATTGAGATTGCGTCATCTGTGGATCTGTTGGGGCGGAATGTGAATTGGAGTGTGTCTAAGGTATCCAGGATGATGCTGTTAATGAGATTCCCTTTGTAGTCCGTAATAGTTTTCATGCCCTGCCACATCTGACGAGCGTCAGAGCCGGTGTTGTAGGATTCTATCTTAGTTCTGTATTGACACTTCGCCTGTTTGATGGTTTGTCTGAGGGCATAGCGGGATTTCTTATAAGCGTCCGGATTAGTGTCCCACTTCTTGAAAGTGGTTGCCTTTAGCTCAATGCGGATGTTGCCTGTCATCCATGGCTTCTGGTTGGGATATGTACGTACGGTCACTGTGGGGACGACGTCATTGATGCAGTTATTGACCAAGCCGATGACTGTGGTGGTATACTCCTCAATGCCATTGGATGAATCCGGAACATATTCCAGTCTGTGCTAGCAAAACATTTCTGTAGCGTACCATCCGCGTCATCTGACCATTTCCGTATTGAGCGAGTCACTGTTACTTCCAGCTTTAGTTTTTGCTTGTAAGCAGGAATCAGGATGGTAGAATTATGGTCAGATTTGCCAAATGGAGGGTGAGAGAGAGCTTTCTATGCGTCTCTCTGTGTGTAGTAAAGGTGGTGTAGAGTTTTTTTCCCCTCTGGTTGCACATGTGACATGCTGGTAAAAATTAGGTAAAACAGATTTAAGTTTGCCTGCATTAAAGTCCCCGGCCACTAGGAGCGCCGTTTCTGGATGAGCATTTTCTTGTTTGCTTATGGCCGGTTGAGTGCGGTCTTAGTGCCAGCATCGGTTTGTGGTGGTATATAGACGGCTATGAATAATAATAGATGAGAACTCTCTTGGTAGATTGTGTGGTCATCACGAGGTACTCTACCTCAGACGAGCAATACCTCGAAACTTCTTTAATATTAGACATCGCGCATCAGCTGTTATTGAGAAATAGACACACACCCCCATCCCTCGTCTTACCAGACGTAGCTTCTCTGTCCTGCCGATGCATGGAAAATCCCGCCATCTCTATATTATCCGTGTCGTTGTTCAGCAACGACTCAGTGAAACATAAGATATTACAGTTTTCAATGTTCCGTTGGTAGGATAGTTTTGATCGTATAACATCCATTTTGTTTTCCAGTGATTGCACGTTGGCCAATAGAACGGATGGTAGTGGAGGTTTACTCACTCGCCTACGAATTCTCAGAAGGCACCCCGCCATCCGCCCCCTTTTTCTCCATCTTTTCTTCACGCAAATATCCTTTGCGTTGGACTCGTTAAAGAAAAAATATTTATTCAGTTCGAGGTGAGTAATTGCTGTTCTAATGTCCAGAAGTTATTTTTGGTCATAAGAGACGGTAGCAGCAACATTATGTACAAAATAAGTTTTTAAAAAAAAGTTACAAAAAAACTAACAAAATAGGACAGTTGGTTAGGAGCCCATACCCTACCCTGCCTTTCAAAGGTATTCAGATTACTGACCATTTAGAATCCCACCATACCTTCTCCGCTATGCAATCTGGTTTCAGAGCTGGTCATTGGTGCACCTCAGACACGCTCAAGGTCCTAAATGATATCTTAACCGCCATCAACAAGAAACAAATACTGTGCAGCCGTATTCATTGACCTGGCCAGCTGTACTCATTGACCTGGCCAAGGCTTTCGACTCATCCTCATCATCATCACCACATCCTCATCGGCAGACTCGAAAGCCTTGGTTTCTCAAATGATTGCCTCGCCTGGTTCACCAACTAATTATCTGATAGAGTTCAGTGTGTCAAATCGGAGGGCCTGTTGTCCGGGCCTCTGGCAGTCTCTATGGGGGTGCCACGGGTTCAATTCTTGGACCGACTCTCTTCTCTGTATACATCAATGATGTCACTCTTGCTGCTGGTGAGTCTCTGATCCACCTCTACGCAGATGACACCATTCTGTATACTTCTGGCCCTTCTTTGGACACTGTGTTAACAACCCTCCAGGCAAGCTTCAATGCCATACAACTCTCCTTCCGTGGCCTCCAATTGCTCTTAAATACAAGTAAAACTAAATGCATGCTCTTCAACCAATCGATGCCTGCACCTGCCCGCCTGTCCAACATCACTACTCTGGACGTGATGGACAACTACAAATACCTAGATGTCTGGTTAGACTGTAAACTCTCCTTCCAGACTCACATCAAACATCTCCAATCCAAAGTTAAATCTAGAACTGGCTTCCTATTTCACAACAAAGCATCCTTCACTCATGCTGCCAAACATACCCTCGTAAAACTGATTATCCTATCGATCCTCGACTTCCGCGATGTCATTTACAAAATAGCCTCCAATACCCTACTCAATAAATTGGATGCAGTCTATCATAGTGCCATCCGTTTTGTCACCAAAGCCCCATATACTACCCACCACTGCGACCTGTACGCTCTCGTTGGCTGGCCCTCGCTTCATACTCTTCGCCAAACCCACTGGCTCCATGTCATCTACAAGACCCTGCTAGGTAAAGTCCCCCCTTATCTCAGCTCGCTGGTCACCATAGCAGCACCCACCTGTAGCACACACTCCAGCAGGTATATCTCTCTGGTCACCCCCAAAACCAATTATTCCTTTGGCTGCCTCTCCTTCCAGTTCTCTGCTGCCAATGACTGGAACGAACTACAAAAATCTCTGAAACTGGAAACACATCTACCTCACTAGCTTTAAGCACCAGCTGTCAGAGCAGCTCACAGATCACTGCACCTGTACACAGCCCATCTATAATTTAGCCCCAAAATAATTTAGCCAAACTACCTCTCCCCCTACTGTATTTATTTATTTATTTTGCTCCTTTGCATCCCATTATTTCTATCTCTACCTTGCACATTCTTCCACTGCAAATCTACCATTCCAGTGTTTTACTTGCTATATTGTATTTACTTCGCCACCATGGCCTTTTTTTTGCCTTTACCTCCCTTATCTCACCTCATTTGCTCACATTGTATATAGACTGATATTTCTACTGTATTATTGACTGTATGTTTGTTTTACTCCATGTGTAACTCTGTTTTGTTGTATGTGTCGAACTGCTTTGCTTTATCTTGGCCAGGTCGCAATTGTAAATGAGAACTTGTTCTCAACTTGCCTACCTGGTTAAATAAAGGTGAAATAAAAATAAATACAAATAAAACGGCAGCCATCCCCTCCGGCGCCATTTTTGATTTGATATGAAATGATATGCGTGCAGGCTCAGAGACAACAGAGAACAGTCACGTCTCAATGATTAACAAAACCATTCAAATCAACTTTGTTTGGTTGAATACGGAAGCTATTGTGTGTATATGGGTGTGTAAAAGTGGAAGGCTGCCTGAGTCGGGGTTGTTAAAGTGCTTACCGGGGTCAAAGAAGACAATGGCCTTGAGAGCAGCATACTCATGGTCATCTATCTGGATGTCCTGGAAGGGCAGGACCAGCTCATCTAGAACACGGTTAGCTACACGACCGATGTCCGGCTCCGCACTGCTACCATGGATCACACACCCATTACCTGGAGAGGGAGAGAGGGGAGGGGGAGGGAAATGTGTGTTTTGGGAGTGGGGTAGGGGGGTTGAGTGTGTGTTTCTCCACATGTTGCGGGGGATGTATATGTGTGTGTGTATGTGTGTGTAGGTGAATGTACTTGAAGCATGTCACTTCTAATCCCCATTTACATTACTTATCAATTATTTTGATAATTTTACCATCTACAAATCCTCTGTAGGTGGCGATCCACAAAAAGTGTCTTCCATGTCTTTCTGTCTGATAAAACATGTTTAAGTCAGAGGCCTCCAAAGACTTGAGTCAATGATTATCTGGTTGTATAACAGTCTTACAGGGCAACCAACCTGTTGGCCTTGATATGTCAGCTTTAAATCAAGCTTAGCACGGCAGTATAGCAGGTTCTGATTGGGTGTTACTGAGGCATAAAGGTGAGAGGTGATTGGTCAGTTCTTACCAAGAAGCAGGAAGTCCTTGTAAGGCATTGACCTCTTGGCGACCCCTAGTAGAAGGTGTTCCCCTGCATGAGCCCTGAGCAGACTCACCTGGACAAACACACACACACACACACACAGAGACACAGACACAGGAAACACACACAGGGTGAGAAACAATGACATGAGTAACCAATCACAGGCTACAAACATATCTCAGCCCAAGACTCATTTGAATCTAAACCATTAGCTTCGAACTGAAGCTAGATCCATTACTTTGTGTTTCTGGAAGGTCACAAGCACATTCAAAAGGCTTTAGAAGAGTCGTGGCATAACTTTGGTAACCACTGTTTAGTTTTAGTTCCAGTCACTATTAGTTGGTCATGTAGCTACGCCCAGACTAGTCAGGTTGCTTACCTGGTCATCCAAGGGCAGCTCACCAAAGGCAGGGATGTATTTGGCCCATTCCACCAGCACTAGCAGCTGTTGTCTCATGGAGTCACAGACATCACCCACACCAGCTGACTTCTGTTCTGACACATCTACTGCACCCCTGGGACTGGATGCACTGATCTAGAGTGGGGAGAGAGAATGAGTAGTCATGCAGATGATTGGAAACACTGATGATGTGTGTGTGTACGTGTTTGTGTGTGCAGGTGCGGGTGCGGGTGCGTTTTACCTGTTGAGACAGTGACTCTGCCTGGGCCAGAACAGTGATAGGTGGGAGATCCTGATTGTCCTGAATGTTTCTTCTGGAGCTGATTCGATCTCTCTCATTCTGAACCGCTGAAATACACACAAACACACACAAACACATCAGATCAGAGCTATTGGTATGATATTACCATGTTACCATTTCCAGAATCTAAGGTATAGATAGGACTGAGAAACAAATATAGTTTGCCTATCCCCGGAATTTGCTACAATATCATAATAATCATTTGAATAGCTGACTTTTAGTTCTGACCAAACCATGCAGGAGAACAGGCTGTGTAGAGGTGAAGTCAAAAGTTAACCAATAGCAGCACTGAACAACATGTCTGAAAGGCACATGATTGGGTGTCATAAAGCTCTCTGCCAAGGTTACAGGGCCCATAAACACACACACACACAAACACACACACAATCCTTTTCTGATATCCGTCATAAACACAGTGTTCTCTGAATAATCATGTTTAGTTTATGGAAACCCTGGTTTCAGCCTCCCAGCCCTGATGCCCTCCTCACACTGACTGCTTGATTTGTTTAAATTGTGAGTACAGAGCTAGTGCTGGAACAAAAGCCTGCACATTGATGGAGATGAGCGCCATATTCTATTGGTATTCAGTAATACTGATGGTTTGATGTGGCCAACCTTCTTTCTTCATGCCAGCTCTGAAACACTTGTGGAGCCTGCAGAACCGACACTGGTTCCTCTTGTCCTTGTCCACCACACACTGACGGTTAAACCTGGAGACGCAAAGACAGGTTACTGTCAATATCTTAACTCTATGGGCCTACCTTGTAGTTCTGTTCGTTGCAGTATGACTACACTCGTAGAAAAAAAAGGGGGGTTTCAGCTGTCCCCATAGGAGTACCCTTTTTGGTTCCAGGTAGAACCCTTTTGGGTTCCAGGTAGAACCCTCTGTGGAAAGTCATGGAACCCCAAAAGGTTCTGCCTGGCACCAAAAAGGGTTCCGAAGAACCCTTGTCGGTTCTAGATAGCACCTTTTTTCTAAGAGTGTACTGTACCTGCAGGAGTGTAATGTTAATATTGTGTCTGTTAGTGTAGACATAGGCTCTGGTAGCTGCAGCTATAGGCTGGAAACACAAACACACACTCCCCTACCTACAGGAGTGTAATGTTAATATTGTGTCTGTTAGTGTAGACATAGGCTCTGGTAGATGCAGCTATAGGCTGGAAACACAAACACACACTCCCCTACCTGCAGGAGTGTAATGTTAATATTGTGTCTGTTAGTGTAGACATAGGCTCTGGTAGATGCAGCTATAGGCTGGAAACACAAACACACACTCCCCTACCTGCAGGATTGTAATGTTAATATTGTGTCTGTTAGTGTAGACATAGGCTCTGGTAGATGCAGCTATAGGCTGGAAACACAAACACACACTCCCCTACCTGCAGGAGTGTAATGTTAATATTGTGTCTGTTAGTGTAGACATAGGCTCTGGTAGCTGAAGCTATAGGCTGGAAACACAAACACACACTCCCCTACCTGCAGGAGTGTAATGTTAATATTGTGTCTGTTAGTGTAGACATAGGCTCTGGTAGCTGCAGCTATAGGCTGGAAACACAAACACACACTCCCCTACCTGCAGGAGTAGATGTGGTTATTGCGTATGGAGCGCCTGAAGAACCCTTTACATCCATCACAGCTGGAAGCTCCATAGTGTTTCCCTGTAGCCTTGTCTCCACATATGGCACAGTTAGAGTTCCCAACATCTGCCTGGGACAGGCCCGGCTCCGCTGGCATACTGTCTGGAACACACACATTATCCAAAGACTGGGTTAGACCACTGAGCTGAAGTCTATAGGTATTAGTGCAGGGAGCTAATACAAGTTTTATGGCCTCAGAAAAGGTTACTCATCATGCATGTACACACACACACAAACACACACACACACACACACACACACAAACATGAACACACACACACGCATCCTCCTGGCATCAGAAAACCTCAATTGAAATAGAGAATCAATCATTCCTTTGTGCATGTGAAATCAAGGCATCTTGACAAAGGAAGAGAAGGATTCAGATCTGTACTAGCTGACTGGTATCTGTATGGTGACAGATAGGGAATTGGCTTGATTAGGAAAGCCTTTGGTGCTTTTATCTGGAATACATGTGAAGGACAGCAATAATATTAAACCTCACTCCAAAACAATGCAGGGTTAGGGTTGATCTAGTTTTTCTATATCTACATGGCTCCAGAGATGAGAAGAGCCTTCAAAACTCAGAACCAGACCAAGTTCCAACCTCCACAGACCCAGACTTAGAACAAGAACCAGCGTATTGGGACCCAGACCCAAACCCCATGTGATGTCAAGACCAAAACCATGAGATCAAGACTTATAAATATAGCAACAAAAACACACCAGAAAGATGATTGCATACGCCAACCACGTCCAAGGAGGAGGAATACATCTTGACAATGCCAGAGAGAAGAAAGTCCATGTTTGACCAACTTTCCTTTCATCCATCAACGTGTTGAGATGACAACTTGTCCTCTTACTGTCCTCTAACTGTCGGCCCACAATAAACCTGTCTTTACGACACACTGAGATTCACATCCTAACAGACCTCTTACCACTCATGGATTATTCATTCATGGATAAATGCAATATTCAACTGTTTTTTTAAGTGCAGTAATGAGTGTGAGTGTATAAGTAGAATGACAAACTACATGTCTACGTATGTAAACTATGCGTGTGTTTGTGTGTGTGTTTTTGTGTGCGTGTGGGTCCACTCACCTCCCCCACCATAGAGGACGTCAGCATGATCGAAGCCCAGGGTGCTGTACGTTGGGTCCAGTCCCTCACTGTAGTTGGCTACATCCATGTCCAACAGAGAGTTACTCACCGACACAGACGGATACTTCATCCCTCGCTTTCTTTCCCTCTGTCAGTCTCTCTCTCACTCTCTCTATCCTTTTACTGGCTCTTCTCCCTCTCTTTCTTTCCCTCTGTCAGTCTCTCTCTCACTCTCTCTATCCTTTTACTGGCTCTTCTCCCTCTCTCTCTTTTTCTCTGTCTGTCTCTCTCTCACTCTCTCTATCCTTTTACTGGCTCTTCTCCCTCTCTCTTTTTCTCTGCCTGTCTCTCTCTCTCACTCCCTCTATCCTTTTACTGGCTCTTCTCCCTCTCTTTCTTTCCCTCTGTCAGTCTCTCTCTCACTCTCTCTATCCTTTTACTGGCTCTTCTCCCTCTCTCTCTTTTTCTCTGTCTGTCTCTCTCTCACTCTCTCTATCCTTTTACTGGCTCTTCTCCCTCTCTCTTTTTCTCTGCCTGTCTCTCTCTCACTCCCTCTATCCTTTTACTGGCTCTTCTCCCTCTCTCTTTTTCTCTGCCTGTCTCTCTCTCACTCCCTCTATCCTTTTACTGGCTCTTCTCCCTCTCTCTTTTTCTCTGCCTGTCTCTCTCTCACTCCCTCTATCCTTTTACTGGCTCTTCTCCCTCTCTCTTTTTCTCTGCCTGTCTTTCTCTCACTCCCTCTATCCTTTTACTGGCTCTTCTCCCTCTCTCTTTTTCTCTGCCTGTCTCTCTCTCACTCCCTCTATCCTTTTACTGGCTCTTCTCCCTCTCTCTTTTTCTCTGCCTGTCTTTCTCTCACTCCCTCTATC
The DNA here is from genome assembly GCF_045791955.1 of Oncorhynchus clarkii lewisi. Taxonomy (NCBI): domain Eukaryota; kingdom Metazoa; phylum Chordata; class Actinopteri; order Salmoniformes; family Salmonidae; genus Oncorhynchus; species Oncorhynchus clarkii. The sequence continues at coordinate 17,963,680 of NC_092157.1, read as the reverse complement.
CTTTTACTGGCTCTTCTCCCTCTCTCTTTTTCTCTGCCTGTCTCTCTCTCACTCCCTCTATCCTTTTACTGGCTCTTCTCCCTCTCTCTTTTTCTCTGCCTGTCTCTCTCTCACTCCCTCTATCCTTTTACTGGCTCTTCTCCCTCTCTCTTTTTCTCTGCCTGTCTCTCTCTCACTCCCTCTATCCTTTTACTGGCTCTTCTCCCTCTCTCTTTTTCTCTGCCTGTCTCTCTCTCACTCCCTCTATCCTTTTACTGGCTCTTCTCCCTCTCTCTTTTTCTCTGCCTGTCTTTCTCTCACTCCCTCTATCCTTTTACTGGCTCTTCTCCCTCTCTCTTTTTCTCTGCCTGTCTTTCTCTCACTCCCTCTATCCTTTTACTGGCTCTTCTCCCTCTCTCTTTTTCTCTGCCTGTCTCTCTCTCACTCCCTCTATCCTTTTACTGGCTCTTCTCCCTCTCTCTTTTTCTCTGCCTGTCTCTCTCTCACTCCCTCTATCCTTTTACTGGCTCTTCTCCCTCTCTCTTTTTCTCTGCCTGTCTTTCTCTCACTCCCTCTATCCTTTTACTGGCTCTTCTCCCTCTCTCTTTTTCTCTGCCTGTCTTTCTCTCACTCCCTCTATCCTTTTACTGGCTCTTCTCCCTCTCTCTTTTTCTCTGCCTGTCTTTCTCTCACTCCCTCTATCCTTTTACTGGCTCTTCTCCCTCTCTCTTTTTCTCTGCCTGTCTTTCTCTCGTCTATGTTTTTTTGTTCCAATTTCTTTCGCTATCACTTTCTGTCTATTTCTTTCTTCTTCTTCACCTTCTTCTTCTTCTTCTTAACCTTCTTCACCTTCTACTTCTTAACCTTCTTCTTCTTAACCTTCTTCTTCTTAACCTTCTTCACCTTCTTCTTCTTCACCTTCTTCACCTTCTTCTTCTTCACCTTCTTCTTCTTCTTCACCTTCTTCTTCTTCTTCACCTTCTTCTTCTTCTTAACCTTCTTCTTCTTAACCTTCTTCTTCTTAACCTTCTTCTTCACCTTCTTCTTCTTCTGTCACACAGTTCTTCCACCTTTCGGAGTGCAGAAGGTAACCTAAGGTACCTGCCATTTGATTGGTCACCTACAACGAAAGTGGGTGGGCCTTGACGAAGGCATCTCACCTAGTTGCACATTACTTATCTCTTTCTTTTATCTGTCCTTATTTCCCTCACTTATCACAGTTGGAGAGATAGGGGAGAGATAGATATTCTCTGTTTGTGAGACATATTGGCAAGTTTGACAAGGTGGTGACGATGTCATTAGGTGTGTGTGTTTGTGGACAGGATTCTGTGGCCTCCATAGCCTGCCTAATCTAATCAATTGCAGAGCAATACAACAGCATCTAATCTACAGGGAGGCAGAGCACAGAGAAAAACACCACTGATACCAGCCACTGACTCCCATTCACTTCCTTCTATCCTTTTGTATTGCTGATCATAAACAAGACATAGTTGACCCTCTACTCCCACTATTCACATAGTTTCACTGCACTAAATACCTCCGTTAGAGATTGAATGCAATCTGATTGAGGTAATATAATGAATCTAACATAATTGAATGGCCTGCATCATTCCGTTTATGATTAGGGCAATAATCATGATGGTAGGAAGGAGGGTGTGGGTACAGTATACCTAGAGCAGTTAATCTAACTGTGGTAAATGTATCCTAATGGCACATACAAATGTAGGATCTTAATTTGAACAACATTTAATTACTGAGAATTTTCCTGCACAGCAGAAAATGCAAACTAGCACATTTAAAAAAAAATGCTTCTAAAGTTTGTAATTCCACTTTGACATTTCAGAATTGATTTGCCCTGACCAAAAAAATATCAACCCCTACAAAGAAATGTCAATTCATTCAAATGTCCTGTTGCTGCAGGATAATTTTTCTGCTGTTGCAAACTGGCTCAAATTAAGATCCTACATCTATTTCATTAATCCACTACCAAGTGCATACATACATACAGAGAGAGAGAGAGAGAGAGAGAGAGAGAGAGAGAAAGAAAGGAGTTTTGTGTGTGCGTCACCCATAAGGTTACCTGATGAAGACGTGTTGCTTGTGTTTGCTTCATGACATTAGCAACAAACACAGCTTTCTTTTCAAACACAGCAGCTGAACCATATTACAGTTTCTGTCTCTGCTGCCTAGCATCAATGCCTGTTTCTCCCAGAGCACATGCACTGTAGTCACATGTCTGGTTGGTGTGTTAGCAACTAAAACACTACAGCAGGGCCATTAAGCCCAGAGCTAACAGGCTAGCACTGTGTGAAACACTCAAAACCCTATCTGTCTGTTTGACATTTCAAACCTTTTAAACACAGGTATACAACCACACACAATGCAAAAAATATGGAGCTATCTTGGTCTTCCTTTAGAGATTGTCATTAGAAGTGAGTCTGATGAAACCAATTAAAAAGTACCTTTTAGTTCAAGTAGAGAACGTGAAATTGGTTATCATGTGATCTTTACCATCCTGTGTGCAACAAAGATATCTTATCTGTTTTACCACAAGAAAACACCTGTATTGTGTACATACCGTCTCTCTCTTCCAACCAGGGGAGATTATTCTACATTATAAACTGGGTGATTCAAGTCCTGAATGCTGATTGGCTGACAGCCGTAGTATATCAGACCATATACCACGGGTATGACAAAACATTTATCCATACTGCTCCAATTACGTTGGTAACCAGTTTATGATATCAATAAGGCATGAGGGGTGTGGTATATGGACAATATACCACGGCTAAGGGCTGTATCCAGGCACCCCGTGTTGCGTCATGCATAAGAACAGCCCTTAGCCGTGGTATATTGGCCATATACCACACCCCTCATGCCTTATTGATATCATAAACTGGTTACTGGTGCCTTGTTACTTAATTATCCAATTTAGATATTAGCAAAGGTTGCAGCATTCCAACTTTTAGATTACTTTGAACAGAATATCTTGAATATTACACTTTCACTATCTCAAGCTGGTGTCATCCTTTCATCTTCTCACTGAGGGCCAATGATCTCATATCAAAGGCATTGAATTGATTAAATGATCCTTTAAAAACATTGGTATAAGTATAAGGAAGTCATGGTCTAGCTCTACAGTTGATGGGTAGGTAGGTCTACATGCATTGAGAACGAGGTTGACTACAGCCATATGCAAACAAATGTTTTATGGAACTGTATGAGGAAGTTCCCGCTTCACACAGTTTTACAATTCACACAAGTAAAGTAAGCTATGGCGTAGCCCAACTACCACCCTCTTCAGTTTTTCTATTTGGGGAATGGTTTATTCTCCTCAGAATGAACTACATGAATTATATTTATTTTAGTAGGCAATTCATGGAAAGGTTCTGTTTTATGTCTGTGGGACATAGGCTAGGCTACCTGAGAGCTAGCTCACTCATTCTGTAACTCCCATAATCTAGCCTACCTGTCCTGTCCTATCCTGTGCAGGTGGGGTAACACCCCACTAGACAAACACAGGACCACGTGACAAGTCAATGTCTCCCGTTGGAGCGCTACGACCCAAATACAGCTGAACCGACAAGGTAAGGTACGAACGCAGCTGATGTCTCACTTTTGAACACTCAACAAAGTTAATTATCATCGCTGTGATAATGTCACTGTATACGATGTAGGCTACAAACATCATGTGTTCATTCTTTATATTTTCAAATGAGACCGCTTACCTTTTGGTGTTGTCCGTCAGCTATGTACATTAATTCAACAGAACGTGAGTCCACCTGTAAACTAGCCACCAGCTTTGAAGCGACACTTGTCCCACGGTGTCACCGCACGAAATGGGAGAGTCGTGGGCGAGGAGTTGCAACAACACGCGGAAGGTTGGAAGGGAAAGCTATGGGCCTATAATTCATTGAGCGACACATTTGATGGCGCCGGCATAGGCTCTCATTACATTGATTTACTAAACAAACTGAAAGTTGGGTGGGGACGTTAAACAGTAACTAGCCTCCATAAAACTCAGAGGGACAGGAATATTGGTGTGTGTGTGTGTGTGTGTGTGAGTGTGTGTGTGGTGTCAGCATTGCCAATTCTGTCGAGACGGGGGACAGAGTGAGGTAATGTTTCACAAAATAATAGTAGAACAGTAACATTTTAGCGATGTATTTATTTATTACAATATTTGGACCATATGTAGCCAGATCTCGCCCTTACAAATAGTTTTAGCAAACAATGAAATCGGCATATAGAGAGAAACATCATTGGCACAAGTTATTTTAAATTCCAATAAGATTATAAATAAATTATAGTGAAGTCTATAGTATACATACTCTCTTGCGTAGCTATATGAATAAGCAGCAGATGGCGCTAAAGTACTGTTTAAAAAGGAAACGCTCTTACAGCAAGGTTTCGGCTCTGAGTTTGTGTGAGAAGAAGTCACACAGTCCGTGCTCTGTTACACATATAGCAGTGTCCCCTCCCTAGGAAGGTAAGCATGTCGAAACAGCTGAAGGCAGTGAGACTGAGGAATACCTCGTTAATGTTCTGCAGCTCAAGGTGTCCCAGGTAGTACATCCTGAACACGTGATAGGGGACAAAACACACAAGCAGCACCAAAGCAAAACACAGGCTCTTCAGCTGAGCACAGAACTCCTGGTGAGACATGCAGTCTCGCCCATACTTCCTGGTCAGAAGGACCATGACATGACACTGCAGTGCCGTCAGCACACAGGCCACAATGATGATCACAGAGCTCATGATGTAGTTCAGCACCTTGGCAACAATGTGTTTTTTCAGGTGGTTGCCGAACTGGAAACAGTGGGAATAATTGTTGGACATTGTGTTTGTCTTGTTGTTGGTGGTGTTATCGTGGACGTCCTTGCCGTAGTTGTAATAAAGGATGGGGGGGATGACCACAAACATCACTGTCCACACTGCCACACTGGCGCCAAAAGCATGCAACTTCCTGGAGAAGAGAGGAGACCCTTAGTGATTTTGTGAGAAACAGATATTTGCCTTTCCCATCCCCCATGCCATGACACACATTGAGAGACACCTCTCTACCTCTACAACATAGTTAACTACCATTATAAACTGGGTGGTTCAAGCCCTGAATTCTGATTGGCTGACAGCTGTGGTATATCCAACCATATACCACGAGTATGACGAAACATTTATTTTTACTGCTCTAATTACATTGGTAAACAGTTTATAATAGCAGTAAGGCATCTCAGGGGTTTGTGGTATATGGCCAATATACAATATAATATTTGTGCTATATGGCCTGTGGAACACACTGTTAACTACCTGTAGAACACGGTTAATTACCTGTAGACCATGGTTAAGTTAACTACCTGTAGACCACAGGCTGTTAACTACCTGTAGACCACGGTTAAGTTAATTACCTGTAGACCACAGGCTGTTAACTACCTGTAGACCACGGTTAATTACCTGTAGACCACGGTTAAGTTAACTACCTGTAGACCACGGTTAAGTTAATTACCTGTAGACCACGGTTAAGTTAATTACCTGTAGACCACAGGCTGTTAACTACCTGTAGACCACGGTTAAGTTAACTACCTGTAGACCACGGTTAATTACCTGTAGACCACGGTTAAGTTAATTACCTGTAGACCACGGTTAAGTTAATTACCTGTAGACCACAGGCTGTTAACTACCTGTAGACCACAGGCTGTTAACTACCTGTAGACCACGGTTAAGTTAATTACCTGTAGACCACGGTTAAGTTAATTACCTGTAGACCACGGTTAAGTTAATTACCTGTAGACCACGGTTAAGTTAATTACCTGTAGACCACGGTTAAGTTAATTACCTGTAGACCACGGTTAAGTTAACTACCTGTAGACCACGGTTAAGTTAATTACCTGTAGACCACGGTTAAGTTAATTACCTGTAGAACACGGTTAAGTTAATTACCTGTAGACCACGGTTAAGTTAACTACCTGTAGAACACGGTTAATTACCTGTAGACCACGGTTAAGTTAATTACCTGTAGACCACGGTTAAGTTAATTACCTGTAGACCACAGGCTGTTAACTACCTGTAGACCACAGGCTGTTAACTACCTGTAGACCACAGGCTGTTAACTACCTGTAGACCACAGGCTGTTAACTACCTGTAGACCACAGGCTGTTAACTACCTGTAGACCACAGGCTGTTAACTACCTGTAGACCACAGGCTGTTAACTACCTGTAGACCACGGTTAAGTTAATTACCTGTAGACCACGGTTAAGTTAACTACCTGTAGACCACGGTTAAGTTAACTACCTGTAGACCACGGTTAAGTTAATTACCTGTAGACCACGGTTAATTACCTGTAGACCACGGTTAAGTTAACTACCTGTAGACCACGGTTAAGTTAATTACCTATAGACCACGGTTAAGTTAACTACCTGTAGACCACGGTTAATTACCTGTAGACCACGGTTAAGTTAACTACCTGTAGACCACGGTTAAGTTAACTACCTGTAGACCACGGTTAAGTTAATTACCTGTAGACCACGGTTAAGTTAATTACCTGTAGAACACGGTTAATTACCTGTAGACCACGGTTAAGTTAACTACCTGTAGACCACGGTTAAGTTAATTACCTGTAGAACACGGTTAATTACCTGTAGAACACGGTTAAGTTAATTAACTGTAGAACACGGTTAATTACCTGTAGACCACGGTTAAGTTAATTACCTGTAGAACACGGTTAATTACCTGTAGACCACGGTTAAGTTAACTACCTGTAGACCACGGTTAAGTTAACTACCTGTAGACCACGGTTAATTACCTGTAGACCACGGTTAAGTTAATTACCTGTAGACCACGGTTAAGTTAATTACCTGTAGACCACAGGCTGTTAACTACCTGTAGACCACAGGCTGTTAACTACCTGTAGACCACGGTTAAGTTAACTACCTGTAGACCACGGTTAAGTTAATTACCTGTAGACCACGGTTAAGTTAATTACCTGTAGAACACGGTTAATTACAGGTAGTTAACTACCTATAGAACACAGAGGGTTAACTACCTGTAGAACACAGAGGGTTAACTACCTGTAGAACACAGAGGGTTAACTACCTGTAGAACACAGTGGGTTAACTACCTGTAGAACACAGAGGGTTAACTACCTGTAGAACACAGAGGGTTAACTACCTGTAGAACACGGAGAGTTAACTACCTATAGAACACAGAGGGTTAACTACCTGTAGAACACGGTTAACTACCTTTACAACGTGGTTGACTACCTGTAGAACATGGTTAACTACCTGTAGAACACAGTTAAATTAACTACCTGTAGAACACAGAGGGTTAACTACCTGTAGAACACGGTTAACTACCTTTACAATGAGGTTGACTACCTGTAGAACATGGTTAACTACCTGTAGAACACAGTTAAATGAACTACCTGTAGGACACAGTTAAGTATTTGTAGAACGTAGTTAACTTCACTACCTGTAGAACTCGTAGCGATCCTTCTTGCTATGGAACCCCAGCAGTCGTATGACGAGGATGACCACATAGAAAACAAAAGCCATGTACATGTGCACGTGGATCATGGCACTGACCACCTTACACAGCATCTCCCCCAACATCCAGTAACCAGCAGCATAGTAGTAGATCCTGAAGGGTACGGTGAGTAGGAACAGGAAGTGGGCCAGGGTGAGGTTGAGCATAGCGATGGTGATGACTGATCGCATGTTGGATTGGAGGATGTGGATCATCAGGGCCAACCCGATGACCCCAATGACCAGGACCAGGCTATAGATGGACAACAGGGTAAGACGTTTGAGGATGGACAGGGTTTCCAGCTTGTCGGACATGGTAGAGTTAGAGGGAACCAGAGACGCCAACTTCGCTGGGGGATGGGGAGAAGCGAGAGAGAGAGAGAGAACAGAATGCAGTAAAGCAGACACTCTTATCAATTCAAATTAGGAGGGTAAACAACCAACCACACAATATCATTATTGTAGGTATTGACATGATACAGTGGGGCAAAAAAGTATTTAGTCAGCCACCAATTGTGCAAGTTCTCCAACTTAAAAAGATGAGAGAGGCCTGTAATTTTCATCATAGGTACACTTCAACTATGACAGACAAAATGAGAAAAAAAATCCAGAAAATCACATTGTAAGATTTTTAATGAATTTATTTGCAAATTATGGTGGAAAAAATAAGTATTATAAAAATAAAAATAAGTATTATCAGAGCTACAGTAGACCTTTATACAAACAAGCCATTTGCAACACAGGCCCACCATCATTCACTTTGAACTGGACTGTGTGTTTACAGTTGGTTACAACAGCGTGACTTTAGATCATTAGAACGCATTAGTCAAAAGCCGCAAAATACACCTGAATGGATTTCTGCAAATATGTTACTTTACAGCCGCATCCTCAGAGCATGCGCAGACCAGCTGACTGGTGTGTTTACAGACATATTCAATCAATCCTTATCCCAGTCTGCTGTTCCCACATGCTTCAAGAGGGCCACCATTGTCCCTGTTCCCAAGAAAGCGAAGGTAACTGAGCTAAACGACTACCGCCCCGTAGCACTCACTTCCGTCATCGTGAAGTGCTTTGAGAGACTAGTCAAGGACCATATCACCTCCACCCTACCTGACACCCTAGACCCACTCCAATTTGCTTACTGCCCAAATAGGTCCACAGACGACGCAATCACAACCACACTGCCCTAACCCATCTGGACAAGAGGAATACCTATGTGAGAATGCTGTTCATCGACTACAGCTCAGCATTTAACACCCTAGTACCCTCCAAACTCGTCATCAAGCTCGAGACCCTGGGTCTCGACCCCGCCCTGTGCAACTGGGTACTGGACTTCCAGACGGGCCGCCCCCAGGTGGTGAGGGTAGGTAACAACATCTCCACCCCGCTGATCCTCAACACTGGGGCCCCACAAGGGTGCGTTCTGAGCCCTCTCCTGTACTCCCTGTTCACCCACGACTGCGTGGCCACGCACGCCTCCAACTCAATCATCAAGTTTGCGGACGACACAACAGTGGTAGGCTTGATTACCAACAACGATGAGACGGCCTACAGGGAGGAGGTGAGGGCCCTCGGAGTGTGGTGTCAGGAAAATAACCTCACACTCAACGTCAACAAAACTAAGGAGATGATTGTGGACTTCAGGAAACAGCAGAGGGAACACCCCCCTATCCACATCGATGAAACAGCAGTGGAGAGGGTAGTAAGTTTTAAGTTCCTCGGCGTACACATCACAGACAAACTGAATTGGTCCACCCACACAGACAGCATTGTGAAGTAGCAGAGCATGTTATCTAGTGTTCGTGACTAACTATTACATTTTTTTGCCTACGTTTACTGACACCGGTCATATTCAGCGGGTGTTGCACATTCGTAAATTCATCAGTTATTCTGTTCTCTGGCACACTCAGACGAGAGTGCTCTGAAATCGGAGTAGATAGACAGAGTGAATTTGCGAACGCAAGAGATATGCTAACTGGACAACAATCGTTCATGTTCTTGCTAGCTAACCAAATGACACCTGCATCTAAAGCTGTGTATAGCCACTGAAAAACTATATGAGGGGAAAACATCAGTCAATCACCCATTCCTCCAATGACATGACATGACATCCTCCTAGCAGCTAGCTAGATCTAGCTAAGGTTAGGCTCTGTGTTTTTAGCTTGCTACATAAATAGATGTGCTAGCCTATTAGCTACGTTATGACTGACTTGTGATCATTGCCCTTGCTAGTTTGATTGTATTGACATTCCCATCCTTAGTTACATTCGTCTGTTTTTGTCCAGAGTATTGAATCATTGAAACTGAAACAGTGCATCCCGAATGGAGGCAGCAAACAATGTATCAGGCCAGCTGTGATTAACAACCTGATAGCAATATTTGTTGGACTACCAAGAAATGTATTGGTGAATTATATTAATCATGCATTGAACTGCATCCATCTATTCTGCCAACAATGCCTTAGTGTATGTCATGGAATGTTGACTCAAATATAACCTATTTTTAAAACCTTTTATAAAGTTGGTTTTGTAGGATAAACTGGGAATTTAATATTTTTGACTGATATTATGATTGTCTGTTTCATGTCCGCTGTCAGTTCCACTTTAAACTTTACGTCATTGGTTACTTTGTACTAAATGTGAAATGTTTTTGCAATGGGAAGTGATAGTTGTACATTTCGATTAGGAAATGCTCAATGGTTGTTTTTTTTGTCTTTTTATGATTGAAACCTACTGGCTTATTATGTCAGAGTTTATGCACTGCTTATCCTTTAACATCATGCTGTGCGTGACTGCTGTCTTTCCATCGGCCCTATGCATTGATGCCTGGAGAAGGTGGTATAGTCTAATTTTGTCAAAAAGTTCCCAAACTGCCCACCCAGCGAAGGAAAGGTTCCCTGTGTGGAAAAATCCCATGTTTTGTATATTTCTTTGTGAGTTTTCCTATACATTTTTCAGATTTTCACTCTCAAAATGACACTTTGTTATAGGAAAAAACACACATTTGATGGTCTAAGTCCACAACAATGCTTAAACCACATCAATCTGGTTGGGTTGGCCTGTCAGGGTGTGTCCACCCATGCCCCTTGATACAAACAGGCATGATGACAATTGCACATCACAAGTAGCCTACTAACCAACACTTCGGACTAAACTTTTCAATACCTGGTTTACACACCCATTGTTGCCTTAGTTAACATGAACATTTACTGGTAGATATCATACGTTGAAACATCTTTCCTATCCACCGGGCTACCGATGTCGTTATTCTGTGAGCTGCTCCATGCCAAAACCAGTTGAGAGCTGCACATTCTTGCTGCCTGCAGATGATATTCAGCTGTAACTAGGCGCGCATGTGAATATATTTCACGGGCTTTGCGATTGTGTTGGCAACTTTGTGCACGATTTCTCCATTGTACTACATAAATAATAAGTCGTATACCTCCACTACACTACTTTGATACTCAACAGTAGGGATTAAGAAGTGAGTATAAGCAATGCCCGCTGAAAAAAAAGTGGGTATACCTGTGTATACCCTCCACTACACCACTGGCCCTTTGTGTTTTACAAAAAGTGACCTCTCTTACATGAGTGCGCTGGTATTATGGTTGCTGTCCTTTCAGAATCACAAACCTGTCAGTCACACACTGAAGGTCTATAGGTTCACCACTGTACTAACCCGTCACACACTGAAGGTCCAATAGGTTCTCCACTGTACTAACCAGTCACACACTGAAGGTCTATAGGTTCAGCACTGCGCAAACATGTCTATAATAGATATAAAGGCTGTTAAGATACTAATGTTTCAAGAAAGGAGTGTATATATTTGGCCTGGCAAAGCAGTTTTATGCACTGACTGAAAGGAAGCTGATAATTCTGAGTTTTTACTCTGCTGGTTTTGGCTGGTCTCGGGAAGAAATTACCAGTCCTCACTGTCCAAGACTGAGTACAAATGTATCCAACACTGAGACACTCAATATGGTCTCGGGTACTACAGCCCTGCATTATATACATACTGTCAGTGGACACATATTGTAATACAGTGAGTGATTGTACCTGTCCATATCTACTGGGAGTGACAAAAGAATGAAAATTCAACTATTAGGAAAACAACCAATGTGCAACACAATCATCCTCACAACCTTAAAATCTATCACGTAAGTCTCGTGTCGTTACAGAAGTGTTAAGTTCTGAAAAATGACAATAGAATATATAGCAACATTAAATCATTCTGTAGACCTACCTTCTGATGGATCAGGTAAAAACTTTCCACAGAGAAGGAAATCAGGGTGGTGTGAGTGTCAGGAAGTTTTTGTGAGTGTCAGGGCATACAGTATGCGTGTGAGAGAGAGTGAGACCTATGCACCACCCTTACCAGAGCTGCTTTACCACCCACTTTTATTTGTAAAAAAGCACAGTGCGTTTGACAGGTCCTTTTTACATACTGTCTGCAGAGTCAGAAGCACACAACACCACATTCACGAGAAGGGATTACACATATGGCAGCTCAGCCACAGAACTGTCAACTTCCTCTGACCGGCTCTATGCACCCACACTGACAGAGAGAACACTTCCTGTCTTTCTCTGAGGGGACTCTATATTAAAGTCTTTCTATAGGCCTTTTAAAGGGTTTACAAAGGCTGTGAGCAGCTCCATACATCATTATTCAGCCTCATAAAATAGAATGTGTATGAAGTGTGAGTGTGTAATCCATCTGGTGAGAGACAAGGCTGTTCAACAGAGCTGAAACAGGATGTGGTGAAAATTGAGAGATATTCTCAGACGTGCCAAATTAGCCAAGACTTTTCTTCCAGTAAACAAAATCATCACTCCATCATTGTTCTCAGAAAGAGCTGATATAAACTCACCGGCCATCTTATTAGGTACACTATCCCGTACACAAAATTGGATCAGTCCTACAGACAGTGAGTCACATGGCTTGCTATATGAAGCAGGCATTGAGGCATTCAGTTGCGGTTTGATTGAACGTTAGAATGGGCGAAATTAGTGACCTAAGCGACTGAGCGTAATGTGATCATCGGTGCCAAGTGCCAGATCAAGTATCTCAGAAATGGCCACCCTCCTGGGCTTTTCACAAACAACAGTGTCGAGGGTTTACAGAGAATGGTACAACAAACAAGAAATATCCAGTCAGCGGCTGTCCTGTGGGCGAAAACAGCTCGTTGACAAAAGAGGTTGAAGGAGAATGGCAAGAATCGTGCAAGCTAACAGGCGGGCCACAAACAGACAAATAATGGCGCAGTACAACAGTGGTGTGCAGAACGGCTTCTAGGAACGCACAAATTGTTGATCCTTGTCTTAGATGGGCAATTGCAGCAGACGACCACACCAGGTTCCACTCCTATCAGCTAAAAATAAGAAGAAGCGTCTCCAGTGGGCACACGGTCGCCAACACTCTTATGTCAAGTGTTATTGAAGTGTTGTGGTTGCAGGTTCACATGGCACATCTAAAGCCTTTTATTTTGGGGTTTTGCTATAGGCCACCAAGTGCTAACAGTCCGTATCTAGATAGTATGTTTGAAATGCTTGATAGTGTGTGTGATGTAAACAGAGAGGTCTACTTTCTTGGGGACCTGAATATTTACTGGTTTTCATCGGTTCAAGGGGAAGCTTCTCACTGTAACCAGTGCCTGTAATCTGGTTTGGGATATTAATCAACCAAGATACTCCACATGTATTGATCACATTTTTATTAATACTATAGACATTTGTTCTAAAGCTGTATCCGTACCCATTGGATGCAGTGATCACAATATAGTGGCTATATCCAGGAAAGACAAAGTTCCAAAAGCTGGGCCTAAAATAGTGTTTAAGATCATACAAAAGATTTTGCTGTGTCTCTTATGTGGATGATGTTAAAACTATTTGTTGGTCTGATATGATTCATAAGGAGCATGCAGACGCTGCACTTCATGAATTTATGACATTGCTTCTTCCAATTATTGATAAACATGCACCTGTTAAGAAACGGACTGTTAGAACTGTTAAGGCTCCATGGCTTGATGAGGAATTGAAAAACTGTATGGCTGAAAGAGACGGGGCAAAAGGAGTGGCTAATACAGGGCCTTTGGAAAGTATGTTAGGTTACAGCTTTTATTCTGAAATGAATTAAATCGTTTTTTCCCTCATCTACACAATTACTCCATAATGACAAAGCAAAAAAACAACAACTGAAATATCACATTTACATAAGTATTCAGACCCTTTACGCAGTACTTTGTTGAAGCACCTTTGGCAGCGATTACAGCCTTGAGACTTCATGGGTATGATGCTACAAGCTTGGCACACCTGTATTTGGAGAGTTTCTCCCATTCTTCTCTGCAGATCCTCCCAAGCTCTGTCAGGTTGGATGGGGAGCATTGCTGCACAGCTATTTTCAGGTCTCAGAGATGTTCGGTCAGGTTCAAGTCCAGGCTCTGGCGGGGCCACTCAAGGACATTCAGAGACTTGTCCCGAAGGCACTCCTGTGTTGTCTTAGTTGTGTGCTTAGGGTCGTGGTCCTGTTGGAAGGTGAACCTTCGCCCCAGTCTGAGGTCCTGAACGCTCTGGAGCAGGTTTTCATCAAGGATCTCTCTGTACTTTGCTCTGTTCATCTTCTCTTCAATCATTACTAGTCTCCCAGTCCCTGCTGCCACCCCCATGCTTCACTGTAGGGATGGATGCAGGTTTCCCCCAGACATGACGCTTGGCATTCAGGCCAAAGAGTTCGATCTTGGTTTTATCAGACCAGAGAATCTTGTTTCTTAAGGTCTGAGTGTCCTTTAGGTGCCTTTTAGCAAACTACAAGCGGGCTGTCATGTGCCTTTGACTGAGGAGTGGCTTCAATCTGGTCACTCTACCATAATTGGTGAAGTGCTGCAGAGATGGTTGTCCTTCTGGAAGGTTCTCCCATCTCCACAGAGGAACTCTAGAGCTCTGTCAGAGTGACCATCGGGTTCTTGGTCACCTCCTTGACCAAGACCCTTCTCCCCTGATTGCTCAGTTTGCCAGGTGGCAAGCTCTAGGAAGAGTTCCAAACTTCTTCCATTTAAGAATGATGGAGGCCACTGTGTTCTTGGGGACCTTCAATGCTGCAGAAATGTGTTGGTACCCTTCCCCAGATCTGTGCCTCGACACAATCCTGTCTAGGGAACTCCTTTGACAATTCCTTTGACCTCATGGCTTGGTTTTTGCTCTGACATGCACTGTCAGCTGTGTGACCTTATATAGACAGGTGTGTGCCTTTGCAAATCATGCAAAATCAATTGAATTTACCACCGGTGGACTCCAATCAAGTTGTAGAAACATCTAAAGGATGACCAATGGAAACAGGATGCACCTGAGATCAATTTCGAGTCTCATAACACAGGGTCTGAATACTTATGGTTTTATTTTTATATATATTTGCTAACATTTCTAAAAACCTGTTTTTGCTTATTGGGTATTGTGTGTAGATTGCGGAGGATTTTGTATTTATTTAATCAATTTTAGAATAAGGCTGTAACGTAACAAAATGTGGAAAAAGTCAAGGGGTTTGAATACTTTCCGAAGGCACTGTAGGTCTGGCTGACATACTGCAAATTGAGAAATTATGTGACTAAACTCAAAAAAAGAAAATAAACTGTATTATGAAGCCAAGATCAGTGATATAAAGAATGATGGAAAAAACTTGAGTACTTTAAATGAAATGGGCAGAAAGACAAATTCAACTCAGTAGGCTCTAGTTTTATCTTATCGTGATGATTGTCCAGTCATATGGCCAAGTGCTGCAAAGACCTAGTTAAGCTGCAGCTCGTCCAGAACAGAGCAGCACGTCTTCCTGTTCATTGTAATCAGAGGGCTAATATAAATACTATGCATGCCAGTCTTTGAGTTGAGGAAAGAATGACTGTGTCTCTTCTTGTTTTATAAGTAACATTAATGTATTGGAAATTCCTAATTGTTTGTGTAGTCAACTTACACACAGCACTGACACATACACTTACCCCACCAGACATGCCACCAGGGGTCTTTTCACAGTCCCCAGAACATATTCAAGGCAATGTACACTATTAAAGAGCCATGAGTGCATGGAACTCCCTTCCATCTTATATAGCGCAAGTGAACAGCATACCTGGTGTCAAAAAACAAATAAAGCACACCACCTCTCACCACTGTGACCTACTTGTTGTGTGTATGTACTGACATGTATGTTGAACTGATAGATGCACATGATACATGTTAATGTTTTTAAAAGTATGTCAATTGTAAAGTCTTTTGTCCGTAACGTATTTTCCGTTATACGTCGGACCCCAGTAAGACTAGCTGTCGTCATTGGCGTCGGCTACTGGGGATCCTAACATTTGAGGAGTGGAGTAACAATCTGCAGCAACTGCCTGATGCCATTGCGTCATCATGGACCAACGTCCTCGTGGGAACATTTCTGACACCTTGTAGAATGCCCCAAAGAATTCAGGCTGTTCTGGGGGCAAAGGGGGTCGGATCCGGTACTAGATGGGTGTACCTAATAAACTGGCGGTTGAGTGTAGTAGTGCCAAAGAAGATAAGATCATGTACAACCATTCTTGGAGGAAACAGAAGTTAACTGAAAGATGTCTATTGTTGATGATGGTGTTAAAATAGGTCTTGCCTCTGGATTAATGTACAGTAGAAACACTACAGGACAACGCACTGGCAGTAAATTAACATTTTAATACACCATCCATATCCACCAGGTAATACATCATATAGTACCAGTTGAATTGTTTTTATGTAATACAATATTAATATGATAGATAACCCTGTAGAATATAAAACTATTTACCACACATCGAAGTAGGAAACAATTCAATAACACACAAATACATCCCTTATCAACTATTCAATTAAGTTAGTTAGGCTACTCTTGAGAATGGTCCTTTGTAGCTCAGTTGGTAGAGCATGGCGTTTAACACCAGGGTAGTGGGTTTGATTCCTGGGACCACCCATATGTAAAATGTATGCTTGCATGACTAAGTCGCTTTGGATAAAACCGTCTGCTAAATGGCATATTATTATTATTACTCTTGTTCCATTACTTAATGGCTTCATTTAAATTATACATAATGTTTTTGGTGAACAGTAGTTGAAAATAGTGTTGTCAATATCATATACAGATCATTCAAATATACTTATACCTAGACTTAAAGGGTAGAAAGCAGCAGTTTTTACTCAACAAAGTGACAACACAGTGTAGTCAAACTTAGTTGTAGTTACGATCTGGTTAACTATAACTTCCAAAATAGTTATGTTTTGGGGTTTTAAATATGTATTAACTTATTTTCGGATATTGTCGAAACTACCCACAATGCACAATTGCCACAGTCATGAAGAGGCTGAGTGTTGGCGGTGGTGAGCTACAATCCAACATTCACGAGGAAGTGTGATGTAAACCAGCGATCATATTACACGTGGGGCATTCTGCACATTCAGAATGTGACTTGCTTCAAATCATCCCTGCCTACTCTAATTGTTTAGTACCTCGTCTGTCTTTCGTCATTTGTTTTGTCCACTTTTTGGCCTACTGGAGTTTTGTAGCTTTTGTATCCTTGGCTTAGTGCTATCGCGCTAGCTGACTGACATCGGAGTTTGGACTGTGCTGTTATGTGATCATTTCCACCTGCCTGGAGCCTTCCTCTGATCACCGGCATGTTGACTGTTCCCCTCGACACCTGTGACCTCTTTCGCCTATGGAGTGTTGCCTCTGAAATCTATCTACTTTAGATTTCCCCTACTTATATCGCTATTGGATTCACTGATTCTCCCTCTGAAGTGCCTCTCTACCCTGACTCTCGCTTAGTAACTCAGCCACTCTTACCATGAGATGGTAAAGTATTTGCTTGTAAGTTGGCTGAAAAGGAGTAGTCATGAATGCACACCGGGTCCTCTATGACAATGTCGCCCCTCAAAAAAACAAACATTTGTCAGACTTCAGAATTCTGATCTGTTTATGTACCGTTAAAAAAGTTTTAAAAATAAATAAATAAAAAAGTAAAATAGCCTGGGAGTTTATCGGCTTGAATCACTGAAAACAGAAAGAGGATTATTAGAGACAGGCTTCTATTTGAGCCAGGTGTCTATTTCACAGATTTTCCTCATTTGCATAGTTATTGGTTTAATTCCAGCAATCACTTCCAGCATTAATCACTTCCAGCATATTTCCTCCCCCATAGATCCTTGCCAGAATACGTACAATTATTCTCTTCTTTGACTGTGTATTTTCGGCAGTTCTTACTTTTGCCACTAGAGGGGGTCGAACAGCCAATTTCTGGGGGTCTGTACTCCCGAAGTTGTTGACTTTTTGTGGTTGCCAGTTAGCTAACAGTTCTCAGCTTTTCGCAGCCAATGGCTACCAGCTTATTACTGTCGATAAAAATGGATGATTGATATATATTTTTTGAGTCCTTACTGAATTTGTGAAATTTAACAAATCAAACATTAAACCTTGTAAACAATTAATGGCAATTCATGGTAACCTCGTAAACAGCGTTCATTTGCTGAAATGTGTGCCGTTACCCGGCTATTCAAAAGGGAAAGGCGGCTATTTGAGACTGCATTTAATTTAACTTTTACGGGAATAACTCCATCAGTTACATGTGGTTATGTTTTTGCTACCTTGACTTTGATAAGCCACAGTTTTAATGTAAACATCTACAATAAAACAATTCCAGTGCACATCAAAAGTTAGTCCTACACTTGCTTTGCATAATTGTGCACTTCAGGTAAATCTAATGGAGAATGTTAATAAATAGGCATGATTAAAAACTCACACACAGAGTGAGAGAGATAGTGTTCAGGGGAAGTGCATCTTGCGTGTCCTCCACAGAGAGACTCTCCCGGACGTGAGGATGTGGGTCATGAGACTGAGCAGCATCAGGAAGATGGTCATGGACATCACAATCACATAGTGGCTGATACTGGAAACAGAGAGATATAGATATATACACTGCTCAAAAAAATAAAAGGAACACTAAAATAATAACACATCCTAGATCTGAATAAATGAAATATTCTTATTAAATACTTTTTTCTTTACATAGTTGAATGTGCTGATAACAAAATCACACAAATTATCAATGGAAATCAAATGTATCAACCCATGGAGGTCTGGATTTGGAGTCACACTCAAAATTAAAGTGGAAAACCACACAACAGGCTGATCCAACTTTGATGTAATGTCCTTAAAACAAGTCAAAATGAGGCTCAGTAGTGTGTGTGGCCTCCACGTGCCTGTATGACCTCCCTACAACGCCTGGGCATGCTCCTGATGAGGTGGCGGATGGTCTCCTGAGGGATCTCCTCCCAGACCTGGACTAAAGCATCCGTCAACTCCTGGACAGTCTGTGGTGCAACGTGGCGTTGGTGGATGGAGTGAGACATGATGTCCCAGATGTGCTCATTTGGTTTCAGGTCTGGGGAACGGGCGGGCCAGTCCATAGCATCAATACCTTCCTCTTGCAGGAACTGCTGACACACTCCAGCCACATGATGTCTAGCATTGTCTTGCATTAGGAGGAACCGCACTAGCATATGGTCTCACAAGGGGTCTGAGGATCTCATCTCGGTACCTAATGGCAGTCAGGCTACCTCTGGCGAGCACATGTAGGCCCCCCAATGAAATGCCACCCCACACCATGACTGACCCACCGCCAAACCGGTCATGCTGGAGGATGTTGCAGGCAGCAGAACGTTCCCCACGGTGTCTCCAGACTGTCACGTCTGTCACATGTGCTCAGTCTTAACCTGCTTTCATCTGTGAAGAGCACAGGGCGCCAGTGGCGAATTTGCTAATCTTGGTGTTCTCTGGCAAATGCCAAACGTCCTGCACGGTGTTGGGCTGTAAGCACAACCCCCACCTGTGGACGTCGGGCCCTCATACCACCCTCATGGAGTCTGTTTCTGACCGTTTGAGCAGACACATGCACATTTGTGGCCTGCTGGAGGTCATTTTGCAGGGCTCTGGCAGTGCTCCTCCTGCTCCTCCTTGCACAAAGGCGGAGGTAGCGGTCCTGCTGCTGGGTTGTTGCCCTCCTACGGCCTCCTCCACGTCTCCTGATGTACTGGCCTGTCTCCTGGTAGCGCCTCTATGCTTTGGACACTACGCTGACAGACACAGCAAACCTTCTTGCCACAGCTGGCATTGATGTGCCATCCTGGATGAGCTGCACTACCTGAGCCACTTGTGTGGGTTGTAGACTCAGTCTCATGCTAACATTAGAGTGAAAGCACCGCCAGCATTCAAAAGTGACCAAAACATCAGCCAGGAAGCATAGGAACTGAGAAGTGGTCTGTGGTCACCACCTGCAGAACCACTCCTTTATTGGGGGTGTCTTGCACAACAGCATGTGACATTTATTGTCAATCAGTGTTGCTTCCGAAGTGGACAGTTTGATTTCACAGAAGTGTGATTGACTTGGAGTTACATTGAGTTGCTTAAGTGTTCCCTTTATTTTTTTGAGCAGTGTATATATGGTAAGTAAGTGTGTGTGGATGCTGGTGGGCAAAGATATAGGAGAACAGGCTTGTTGTAATGGCTGAAATGGAATAAATGGAGAGGTATCAAAACACATTTCCATTCATTGCATTGAGCCTGTACTTCTATATCTCCACCCACCAGCCTTCTGACAGTATGGGCTAATTTAATCAATAAGGCCCGAGGGTGTGTGGTACAGTGCATTTGGAAAGTATTCAGAACCCTTGACTTTTTCCACATTGTTACAGCCTTTCTAAAATGAATTAATAAAAAAAAAAAAACTCAATCTACACACAATACCCTATAATGACAAAGCAAAAACAGGTTTTTAGAAATACCTTATTTACATAAGTATTTACACCCTTTGCTATGAGACTCGACAATTGAGCTCAGGTGCATCCTGTTTCCATTGATCATCCTTGAGATGTTTCTACAACTTGATTGTAGTCCACCTGTGCTACATTTAATTGATTGGACATAATTTGGAAAGGCACACACCTGCCTATATAAGGTCCCGCAGTTGACCGTGCATTCAGAACAAAAACCAAGCCATGAGAACAAAGGAATTGTCCGTAGAGCTCTGAGACAGTATTGTGTCGAGGCGCAGGGTACCAACACATTTCTGCAGCATTGAAGGTCCCTAACAACACAGTGGCCTCCATCATTCTTAAATGCAAGACGTTTGGAACCACCAAGACTTCCTAGAGCTGGCCGTCCGGCCAAACTGAGGAAACGTGGGAGAAGGGCCTTGGTCGGGGAGGTGACCAAGAACCCGATGGTTGCTCCAGAGTTCCTCTGTGGAGATGGGACAACCATCTCTGCAGCACTCCACCAATCAGGCCTTTATGGTAGAGTGGCCAGAGGGAAGCTACTCTTCAGTAAAAGGCAGCCTGCTTTGAGTTTGCCAAAAGGCACCTAAAGGACTCTGACCATGAAAAACAAGATTCTCTGGTCTGATGAAACCAAGATTGACCTCTTTGGCCTGAATGCCAAGTGTCACGTCTGGAGGAAACCTGGCACCATCCCTACGGTGAAGCATTGTGGTGGCAGCGTCATGCTGTAGGGATGTTTTTCAGCGGCAGGGACTGGGAGACTAGACTGGATCAAGGGAAAGATGAACAGAGCAAAGTACAGAAAGAACCTTGATGAAAACCTGCTCTAGAGCGCTCAAGACCTCAGACTGGGCTGAAGGTTCACCTTCCAACATGACAACGACCCTAAACACACAGCCAAGACAATGCAGGAGTGGCTTCGGGACAAGTCTCTGAATATCCTTGAGTGGCCCAGCCAGAGCCCAGATTTGAACCCGATGTAGAGTCATACCGAAGATGACTCGAGGCTGTAATCGCTGCCAAAGGTGCTTCAACAAAGGACTGAGTAAAGGGTCTGAATACTTATGTAAATGTGAGTTGTTTATTAACGTTGTTTATTTTTAATACATTTGCAAACAAATATAAAAACCTGTTATGCTTTGTCATTATGGTGTATTGTGTGTAGATTGAGGGGGGGGGAAACAATAATACATTTTAGAATAAGGCTGTAACGGAACAAAATTTTGAAAAATTCTATGGGTTTCCAAATGCACTGTATTTGGTGAATATACCACGGCTAAGGGCTGTTCTTAAGCATGACTCAACACGGAGTTCCTGGAGACAGCCTTTAGACGTGGTATATACCACAAACCCCCTCAGTGCCTTATAGCCTTATAGCTATTATAAACTGGTTACAAACGTAATTAGAGTAGTAAGAATAAATGTTTTGTCAAACCCATGGTATATGGTCTGATATAGCACGGCTTTCATCCAATCTGCATGCGAGACTCAAACCACCCAGTTTATAAATAAGCCATAAGACATGCAAAACCTCTCTCTCTGCTGGGTCCTACCTGGTGCCAATGTCCAGCCAGCTCCCATAGTCCTGCACCAGGAAGAAGAAATGCTGGAGGAAAGAGGGATGGAGAGAGGAAGAGAGGAGAACGAGGTAGTGATGGAGAATATGGTGACATTTCCACAGCTTACCAGAGGCAACCATATTGCTAATAGCTGTCTCATTCCTTACCAGAGGCTACTATATTGCTAAATGCTGTCTCATTCCTTACCAGAGGCTACCATATTGCTAAATGCTGTCTCATTCCTTACCAGAGGCTACCATATTGCTAAATGCTGTCTCATTCCTTACCAGAGGCTACCATATTGCTAATAGCTGTCTCATTCCTTTTTTAAATTTTATTTTACCTTTATTTAACTAGGCAAGTCAGTTAAGAACAAATTCTTATTTTCAATGACGGCCTAGTTCAGGGGCAGAACGACAGATTTTGTACCTTGTCAGCTCGGGGATTTGAACTTGCAACCTTTCGGTTACTAGTCCAATGCTCTAACCACTAGGCTACCCTGCCGCCCCGGAGGCCTCCATATTGCTAATAGCGGTCTCATTCCTTACCAGAGGCTACCATATTGCTAATAGCGGTCTCATTCCTTACCAGAGGCTACCATATTGCTAATAGCTGTCTCATTCCTTACCAGATGCTACCATATTGCTAATAGCTGTCTCATTCCTTACCAGATGCTACCATATTGCTAAATGCTGTCTCATTCCTTACCAGATGCTACCATATTGCTAATAGCTGTCTCATTCCTTACCAGATGCTACCATATTGCTAAATGCTGTCTCATTCCTTACCAGAGGCAACCATATTGCTAATAGCTGTCTCATTCCTTACCAGAGGCTACCATATTGCTAATAGCTGTCTCATTCCTTACCAGAGGCTACCATATTGCTAATAGCTGTCTCATTCCTTACCAGAGGCTTCCATATTGCTAATAGCTGTCTCATTCCTTACCAGAGCCATCAGGTCAGAAATCACCAGGACGATGAGGAACAGACTGGAAACAAAAGAAGAGAAATTATTAATTCAATAAATGACCCCATGAGCTAATTTCTCAAAATACTGTATGTCTGTATGTGTACTTGATTTTCACATGATGGAACCAAGCTAACTGTTACCTTCTGGAGGAAAGTTGTGTAGAGACCTGGATGGTTTCAAACGTACACATAACGATGATGAATGGGATTATCACCTGTAACAACAACAGTCTCATCGTCACTCTTTTAGGCAATGGACTCCAATGTAAAAGTGTGGGGAGGTTACAACACATTGTGGATTATTTGCAAAGTTGTGATCCGTTTTGTTAATGATATGTATATTTGCTCTGTCAATGTCACTCAGCGAGTTGAGTGAGAGACTACAAGACAATACTACAATCCATAGAGGCATATTGTGTATGCAGACCGATATGTAGACCTAAACGAATGTAACCCACACCTGTTGTTAGAATAGTCATGGTTAACCACAATCTCGTTGGCACCATTTTAAGTAGAGTATTGTTTCCTTTTAACATACACTACCGTTCCAAAGTTTGGGGTCACTTAGAAAGGTCCTTGTTTTTGAAAGACATTTTTTTGTCCATTAAAATAACATCACATTGATCAGAAATACAGTGTAGACATTGATAATGTTGTAAATGACTATTGTAGCTGGAAACAGCAGATTTGTTATGGAATATCTACATAGGCGTACAGAGGCCCATTTTCAGCAACTATCACTCCTGTGTTCCAATGGCATGTTGTGTTAGCTAATCCAAGTTTATAATTTTAAAAGGCTAATTGATCATTAGAAAACCCTTTTGTAATTATGTTAGGCCAGCTGAAAACGGTTGTGCGGATTTAAAGAAGCAATTAAACTGGACTTCTTTAGACTAGTTGAGGCTCAAAATGGCCAGAAACAAATAACTTTCTTCTGAAACGCGTCAGTCTATTCTTGTTCTGAGAAATTAAGGTGATTCCATGCGAGAAATTGCCAAGAAACTGAAGATCTCATACAACGCTGTGTACTACTCCCTTCACAGAACAGCGCAAACTGGCTCTAACCAGAATAGAAAGAGGAGTGGGAGGCCCTGGTGCACAACTGAGCAAGAGAACAAGTACATTAGAGTGTCTAGTTTGAGAAACAGATGCCTCACATGTCCTCAACTGGCAGCTTCATTAAATAGTACCCGCAAAATAACAGTCTCAATGTCAACAGTGAAGAGGTGACTCCGGGATGCTGGCCTTCTAGGCAGAGTTCCTCTGTCCAATGTCTATGTTCTTTTGCCAATCTTAATCTTTTATTTTTATTGGCCAGTCTGAGATATGGCTTTTTCTTTGCAACTCTGCCTAGAAGGCCAGCATCCCGGAGTCTACACGGTAGTGTACTTTCATATGGTATGACATTGTAGTGTGGGTGTGTTTGTGTGTGGGGTGTGGTACCTTCCACATCATCAGGCCTCCCATGATAAAGGGGTTGAAGACGGTGAGGAAGCAGTACACTGAGGCTGGATCAAAACTACAGAGAGAGAGTAGGAGGGGGGGGGGGGGGGGGTAGAGAGAGAGTAGGAGGGGGGGGGAGAAGGAGAGTAGAGAGAGAGTAGGAGGGGGGGGAAGAAGGAGAGTAGAGAGAGAGTAGGAGGGGGGAGAGTAGAGAGAGAGTAGGAGGGAGGGAGGGGAGAAGGAGAGTAGAGAGAGAGTAGGAGGGAGTGAGGGAGGGAGGGGGAGAAGGAGAGTAGGAGGGAGGGGGGAGCGAGAGAGAGGGGGGGGCGAGAGAGAGGGGGGAGAAGGAGAGCAGAGAGAGAGTAGGAGGGAGGGAGGGAGAAGGAGAGTAGAGAGAGAGTAGGAGGGAGTGAGGGAGGGAGGGGGAGAAGGAGAGTAGGAGGGAGGGGGGAGCGAGAGAGAGGGGGGGCGAGAGAGAGGGGGGAGAAGGAGAGTAGAGAGAGAGTAGGAGGGAGGGGGGAGCGAGAGAGTAGGAGGGAGGGGGGGAGCGAGATAGGGGGGAGAAGGAGAGCAGAGAGAGAGTAGGAGGGAGAAGGAGAGTAGAGAGAGAGTAGGAGGGGGGGGAAGAAGGAGAGTAGAGAGAGAGTAGGAGGGGGGAGAGTAGAGAGAGAGTAGGAGGGAGGGAAGAAGGAGAGTAGAGAGAGAGTAGGAGGGGGAGAGTAGAGAGAGAGTAGGAGGGAGGGAGGGGAGAAGGAGAGTAGAGAGAGAGTAGGAGGGAGTGAGGGGGAGAAGGAGAGTAGGAGGGAGGGGGGGAGCGAGAGAGAGGGGGGGGGGCGAGAGAGAGGGGGGAGAAGGAGAGTAGAGAGAGAGTAGGAGGGAGGGGGGAGCGAGAGAGTAGGAGGGA
This sequence comes from Oncorhynchus clarkii lewisi, assembly GCF_045791955.1. NCBI lineage: Eukaryota > Metazoa > Chordata > Actinopteri > Salmoniformes > Salmonidae > Oncorhynchus > Oncorhynchus clarkii. The sequence goes on along the minus strand of NC_092157.1, from coordinate 17,938,485 downwards.
GGGGGGGAGCGAGAGAGTAGGAGGGAGAAGGAGAGCAGAGAGAGAGTAGGAGGGAGAAGGAGAGTAGAGAGAGAGTAGGAGGGAGGGGGGAGAAGGAGAGTAGAGAGAGTAGGAGGGAGTTGGGGAGCGAGAGAGAGGGGGGAGAAGGAGAGTAGAGAGAGAGTAGGAGGGAGGGAGGGGGGGAGAAGGAGAGTAGAGAGAGAAGGGGGTGCAAGAAGAAAGAGGAAGCAAGAACAAAGAGACATAGTAGAGTCGAGAAAAAGAGAACCCAGAGAAAGACAAGAAGGGTTTCAGAGGTCAGATAGTGAAAGAATGTAAAATGTGAAAACCAACCTAATGCACTCATGAATAAACCCATATTGGTCCAGAGCCCCTGTCTCCACCATACAATACCTGTTAATGGATGCTATGTTCCCAGTACCAAAGAAGGCTGTAATTATGAAGAAAACCTGACAGCCTAATGTCAAGGAACCAGACAGTGGTTTTACAGAATAGCCAGTAGTTTAGAGAGAGAGAGACGGTCAAAATGCTATTCGTTTGCATAAGGTCAAGAGTGATGTTAGGGTTTGTGCTTAAAAACCAATGTGATGAAATAACACTGTTCTTCTTCTTTAGCCAGCTCAGACAGCAACTACATCAGATAGGGACAACTCTCACCAGGGTTAAACTAGCGCTGCCTATAGGTCATTAACAGTCAGCAGTGTCACCAAGGAAAAGGATACGAAGAAGTAGGATCTTCTGATGTCATCCAGCTTTAGTTGTCTGATCTTGGTGATGTCAATGTTTTCAGAGAAGTCAAGCGTGGACAGCTGAAAAACAATGACACAAATGTATTTCATAATAAAGCCACAATGACTTGATACAGTGTAACACTGCATCGTATAATGCTATACCAGACATTCTACACCAATATAAATCAAATCAAATTTTATTTGTCACATACACATGGTTAGCAGATGTTAATGCGAGTGTAGCGAAATGCTTGTGCTTCTAGTTCCGACAATGCAGTAATAACCAACAAGTAATCTAACTAACAATTCCAAAACTACTGTCTTGTACACAGTGTAAGGGGATAAAGAATATGTACATAAGGATATATGAATGAGTGATGGTACAGAGCAGCATAGGCAAGATACAGTAGATGGTATCGAGTACAGTATATACATATGAGATGAGTATGTAAACAAAGTGGCATAGTTAAAGTGGCTAGTGATACATGTATTACATAAGGATACAGTCGATGATATAGAGTACAGTGTATATACGTATGCATATGAGATGAATAATGTAGGGTAAGTAACATTATATAAGGTAGCATTGTTTAAAGTAAGGTTGTCTTCTATGCTCAGAGGATTAACCATGGCATTGTGCCAAGTGGAGGGACTAGCAGTGGTTCTCGTGTGTACCAGGAAGTAGCTGTATTAGTCGGAGGTGATTAACATGAGACTGGTCCTTGACACAGAGTCAGTGCATAGAAAGTGTATACATTTACATGGCTCCAGTCATTCAGCAGTCACTCTTATCCAGATCAACATGCATTAGGAACATTCAACTAAAGTAGATTGCAAGTAGAACCATTCATCAATAGAAAACAGTAACAGCGTAATGGTTTATACCTCCTGTCTCCCAGAGATACCTTGAGAGAGCATGGCTTCCTGTTCTATGTTGATCCACACAAACATCAGCCAGGACAAGACTGGCGGGAACAGAGCCTCAGACCTGACACACACACGCACAATTAGTACAGGTACGATACCAGCTAATCACTGCAGTGTAAGCTTACACTTGTTGAGCATTGCCTGACTGATCTCTTACCCAGTACTCAGTAGTAGGTAGGTGGCTGTGAGGGAGAGGAAGATACTGAGCAGACGATGGAACAGACGAGTAGAACTCAACAAAGGAACAAACAGAGAGGAACCTGGGAGAGAGAGAGATGCCAGTTATCTTTATAAGCCTGGTTTTGATGATCATACAGATATTTCAAGGACTTTTATCATAAAGAAAGAGAGAGAGAGAGAGAGTTGGTGCCCACCCAGTGTAGTCCAACTGATCATCTGGTTGAGGAGAGGCAGTCCCTGTTTCAGCTGCAGACTGGAGTGAGTGCTGGTGGGCACATAGGCACACACTGCTACATGGAGCATCTATACACATAGAAACAATACTGATTAACACACACAGGCACGGGGTCTTGAAAATGGCGCCGTAGAGAGAACACGGTGTTTCAGCGAGCTCTCGTGGCATTCGTAAATTTATATTTTTACATTAATCTCCTAGCTTGAAAAAGTGGTAGAATTGGCTAAATAAGTTACCATATAATGAGTCTTGACGACTTTTTCGCAAAAATCTCCGACAACATGCCCAACAGAACTACTAAGAAGTCGACCAAAACCCCCACCCCTGTGGATGTGCATGAGGAGCTAGCTAACGTTAGCGAGGCTAGCACCATTGCGGATACAGGCACAATGGACCTGGTGATTCAAAAGATAAGAACGGTCCTGGAAGCAATAGCAGGCCATTCAGCTGAACTACAGAGGGTTGTGGAACGTGTTGTTGAGGCGGAAGGAAGAATTGATGCAGTGGAAACTTCAACTACATCTATGGACGCTAAGCTAAAAGCACTTGAGAAACAGGTGCGCGAAATGGCGGAGCACATTGACGACTTGGATAATCGAGGACGCAGATGCAATATTCGTGTTGTGGGACTCCCGGAAAATTCTGAAGGGACACGTTCAGTAAAATTCTTTGAGGAATGGATCCCTGGCTACCTACAAATTGACACTAAGGCTGGCCGTGTGAAGCTGGACAGAGCCCATCGCTCTCAAGCACCGATACCCGGTCCCAATCAGCGCCCACGGCCGGTGGTTATAAAGTTCCACAACTTCACCGACAAGCAGCGCGTCATGGATGCGGCTAGAAACATCGGCTCTGATGGTAGTCAACGTAAAAGTCCTAAGGTTTCATTCTTCAATGATTATTCCACGACGGTTGTCCGAAGACGCAAAGCGTTTGATGAGGCGAAGGCTCGACTCAGGAGAATGAAGATGGACTACGCACTGTTGTACCCGGCCACATTGAAGATTATGGTCAACGGATCACCTAAAAAGCTCTACACACCTGAAGAGGCTGCTGCGTTTATTGACTCTCGGGTAAATAACTTTTAAGCTGCACCTCAGCAGCATTGGATAACTTTGTTTATTTTTGGTTGAATCTGATCATGAAACAGTGACGTGAGTCCTTACGTACTCCGGCTCAGTAATATTCGTATCTTTATTATTTTTCATGCTAAAGTAATAGCCGCTATAGCTCAGGCTGAGATATGTGTGAATCCATATTGGTGCCCAGGTTTGGTTTTAGGTGGAAGAGCCTCAATATTCTCCTATTGGTTTTCTTTTCCATACATATAAAGGATGAGGCTATGGAGCGGCGATGCAGACTTAAGAGTCTACATTGGAGAGTTGAAATCCCCTGCATGTTAGCTAGTGGGAAAACCCCCTTTTGGATCTTTACATGTTTAATTTTTGGGTTTAGTATAGTTCGAGTTCAGGGTTCATATCGTTTGTTTATGCTCAGTGAGATGGGGGAGAGTTCAACACATGGAAAAAGGTACCACCCCACTTTTACAGTGGGATCCAGCCTGGATATTGAATGGTCAAGACACAATGGCAGGTAACGGACTGCGTGTATGTACATGGAACATTAGGGGGAGCCATAACCCCATTAAGAGGAAGAAGGTACTATCTTTTTTGAAAAAAGAAAATATTGATATTGCCCTGTTGCAAGAAACTCATTTTGGATGATAAGGAGCACCTGAAATTACAACAAGGGGGGTTTGGTCAAGTGTTTTTCTCATCATTTACATCCAGAAGTAGAGGGGTAGCAATTCTGGTGAAAAAGAACTTACCACTTAAGGTCTTGAATTGTGTGAAAGATAAATTTGGTCGCTTTGTTATAATTAATGGTACTTTACAAGGGCAGAACATTTCTATAATGAATATTTACTTCCCCCCTGCTCACCCCCCTGATTTCCTCACTAAGGTTTTTCTAGACTTTTCAGAATTAAACTCGGACACTGCAGTGGTTGGAGGAGATTTTAACTGCTTGTTGAACCCCCTTATTGATAGGTTCCCCAGCGGTATAGCTTCACTCTCTCCTCAAGCTAAGTCACTTAAAGCTATTTGTGATGATCTGGGGTATGCGGATGTCTGGAGAGCTTTTCATCCCTCCAACAGAGAGTTCACTTTTTTCTCTGCACCTCATGGATGTCAGACTAGAATAGATTATTTTTTTGTGCCCAGGACGTCTCTGCAGTCTGTTCTATCCGCTAGGATAGGAAGCATAGTCATATCTGATCATGCTGAGGTGATCCTGGACATAAAACTCAACGGGGCATTCAATCGGTCAAGACATTGGAGGTTGAACACAACCATTCTTAAAGACCATACATTCACATCATATTTCATTACAGAGTTTAAAGCATTTTTCTCTATTAACTCTCAATCAACAGATAACCCCTCGCTCCTTTGGGAGACCTGTAAAGCGTATGCCAGGGGCCTGATTATGTCATACACAGCTACTAAGAGACGGAAAAAGCGTGAAAAGCAAAAAATGTTAGAGGGTGAATTAGGAACTAAAGAGAAGGACTACATTAAAACGCCCACTCCTGCCCTATTAAAGGAAATATCAGTCATTAGATCAACGTTAGACTCTCTCCTAACACAGGACGCTGAAAAGAAAATGAGATTTGTGAGGCAAAAGCTATATGAACATGGCGATAAGCCAGGAAAGTACTTGGCATACCTAGCTAAAAAGAGAGCTGACTCTCAGTCAATTGCTACTATTACTGACTCTGATGGTAATCATTTATATGAAAATAAATTGATAAGTGACTCATTTAAGAAATTTTATACAAATCTTTATGCCTCAGAACTGCCAAATGATGCACCCAAATTAATGGAGAACTTCTTTTGTAAGATTGAGCTCCCTACTATCTCCGAAGAGCAGCGGTCCCTCCTTAATGCCCCTATTACCAAGGAAGAGATAATGTTCGCAATTAAGAATCTGCAAAATGGTAAGGCCCCAGGACCAGACGGGTTTTGTAGTGAGTTCTATAAAGAGTTCCATGGCCTGATCCTTGAGCCATTGCGTGATATGTTTAATCACTCATTTTCAAATGACCAACTCCCTCAAACGCTGAGAGAAGCCAACATTTCACTTATTCTCAAAAAGGGAAAATGTCCAGTCTTGTTCCTCGTACAGACCAATTTCCCTTCTGAATGTGGATAGAAAATTGCTTTCTAAAATTCTAGCCACAAGATTAGAGGACTCACTGCCATTAATTGTGAAAGGAGACCAAACTGGCTTCATTAAGGGCCGTAAGTCATGCAACAATGTCAGGCGGCTTCTTAATGTAATTCAAGCTTACCAACAAAGTGCTGTGGATGGTCTGGTGCTCTCCCTAGATGCTGAGAAAGCATTTGATCGTGTGGAGTGGTCTTACCTATTATTTGCTCTAAATAAATTTGGTCTGGGCGACAACTTTATAAAATGGGTGAAAGTTTTATATGATGATCCTCAGGCTGCTGTCCTTACTAATGGGCTAAGGTCAAATAACTTCTCTATACACAGAGGTACCAGACAGGGCTGTCCTTTATCCCCCCTCCTCTTTGCACTCGTTATGGAACCACTGGCTGAGGCCACTGGCTGAGCCTGCTATACAGGGGCTGCTCATTGGTGATGTTCACCATCAAATAAGCTTGTATGCTGATGATGTCCTGATATTCATCTCTAGTCCCGAGACTTCAATTACAGCTCTTATTAATATTATTGAATTATTCAGCGAATTCTCAGGCTACAAGATTAACCTAACTAAGTCAGAGGCTATGCCACTTGGTAGCCTGCACTCTGTACCTAATACTTCTCCCCCCTTCCCTTTTAAATGGTCTCCCTCAGGTTTCACGTATCTGGGTATATTTGTAACTCCTAAATTCCAGCAAATGTACAAAGCCAATTTAGTTCCCTTGTTTGATACAATAAGACAGGATCTGGAGCGCTGGAACTCTCCCGATTTCTTGGTTGGGTAGAATATCCCTCTTGAAAATGAACATTTTACCTAGACTACTTTACCCAATCCAAATGATCCCAGTATTACTCTCCAATACGGTAATAAAGGATGTAAATGGATGGCTAAGTTCCTTTATATGGAGTAAACGCAAACCAAGACTTAAGATGGCAATATTGCAGCTGCCAAGTTCTATGGGCGGCTTGGACCTGCCCAATATCAGGTTCTATCAATGGTGTGCCCACCTTTGTTATATTTCTGACTGGATCACAAATGATGACTCCTCTATTTGGTTAGACATTGAGACTTCTCTTTCAAAATACCCCTTACAGGATCTTTTATTTTTCAGAAGTTTCAAGTCTGTAGAAGATCACTGCAATAATCCCATTACACTTAACACACTCAAAGTATGGAGGTCAGTTCAACGCTTCCTGGGAAGGTCCAAACTAACCTCTGCTCTTACCCCAATTCTTAACAATCCAGATTTCAGTCCAGGATTGCTGGATGCCGGCTTTAACTCTTGGCTTAATAAGGGCATACGCAGGCTAAATGACTTATTTGTTGATAAGATTTTGTTGTCATTTGAGCAGATGGTCGAGAAATATCGACTCCCAAAGCAGGACTTTTTCCGCTTCCTACAAGTAAGACATTATATCCTGAAGAGCACCACCTTAATTGGTAACCCTGATGTATCTGTCATTGAAAGAATGCTTTTTTTCCCACAAAGGAAAATGTCTAAGTCTGTTTTATGATACTTTAAGGTCCCTTTCTGCTGTCAACACACAGAGGGTGAAACAAGTGTGGGAGAAAGAATTGTCTGTTACTATTGACGAAGAGATGTGGGAGGACATTTGGAGATATGCAAAAACAATATCTATATGTAATCGTACTAGAGCAATCCAATTAAGAATAATACACAGATTGCATATATCCCCAAATCGCAGACATGCTTTTAGCCCCACCTCCTCTTCCCCTCAGTGTCTTAAATGCAAAACTGATACAGGCACCCTAACACATTGTTTATGGTCATGTACCAAAATACAAAGATACTGGTCTGGTGTTCTGCAAGAAATTGAAAAGATCCTAGGGGTTGATCTAGAATTGGACCCAGTTTCTTTACTGTTAGGTCTCCCTAGTAGGCAGGTTACTTCTGTGGGTAAAAGGAGGCTTTACAACATCCTTACCTTCGCAGCGAGGAAAAACATCCTTTTACAGTGGATTAGTGATAAGGTTCCTTCTATTAAAGATTGGCATAAGATACTATTTGAATGGGTGCCTCTGGAATATCTGACATGTACATTGCATTCTAAAACAGACCAGTTCTACAAAGTATCTAAATTACCTAGAACCTGAGGTATCAGCTATAATGCTGCAAGGATTCTCGTAGAATGACGGGGATGTATGTATTTCAGAACTACACTGTACATGTGTGGAACCTAACCTCTTGGTTTAAACTGAGCTTTTTTGTTTAATTTCTGTTTGTAAGTTTGTTTAAAATGTATGTATTGAGAGACGCAATGATGGTGATGGGGTGAGAGAAGCTTTCTGTGTGCTTTGTCTCTGTTGTTGTATCTCTTAATATGGGTGAAAATTGTAAAATTCCAATAAAAATACTGTTTAAAAAAAATACAATTTAAAAAAAAAACAGGCACGTGCACACACACATTTGTTACCTGGAAGATTAAGAGGTAGCGGTCAGTCAGGTGTAGTGTAGTCCGTTTCCGTGCCAACCAGAGGTAAAAGGTGGAAATGAACAGAGAGAGTACACCTGCACAGGTACTACAGAGAGAGGAAAGAAAGAGAGAAAGATATATAATGCTATTTTTCTTTGTAAAGAGGGCTAAGAAGCATTGCTGTAATGTTGTAGAGGGGTTAGAATACTTACACCATGTGGATGTTGGCTTCTCTCCCAACAACTGGCATCATGGGAAATGTGGCCAGAAACAAACAACACAGGACCCAGCTCACTGACCTAAACTACAGACAGACAGAGAGAGAGGACAAAGAGAGAGAGAGAGAGAGGACAAAGAGAGAGAGAGAGAGGACAAAGGGAGATATATTTAGAGTGAAAGACAGAGAAAGATATTTAGAGTGAGAGAGAAAAATAAATTAAACACATATTTTCCTGCTTTGTGCTCCTGCCATATTGCTTGCTATCCTGTCCTTTCAGATTTGTGCACCTCAAAGGGGAAGGAGCTAGAGACCAGACTAGTAAAGAACTACAAGCCACTCATTGTCTTACCTTGGCCTTGCTGTAGAGGCCAGAGAGGAGGGGCCAGAGAGAGAGAACAGCCAGGCCTACAGTCAACATGGCCCGATAGAAGAAACTCACCACCTGGGGGAGACAGACACAGTAGCAACTTTTCCAAGTAGAAATGCAGATTATATTGAATCGAGCCATTAGTGAAATAGTGACCATATGATGGCTGCTTACCAGAAGTTCAATCCCAAATGTGACCAGGGCAAAGTAGCCAAAGCATTTACCCAGTGGTAGTGAACTGTACGAACGAACCAGATCTGTTAGAGTTCCAAACCTGAAACACACACACGTATGGTTGATATCATCAATATAAACACTTTGAGATCATGAAAAATGTAGTGGCATAGAATAGAATAAGTAAAATACCTCCCTTTTATCCATTCAACTCATCAAATGACTTCAAACTGTGTGTGTGTGTGTGTGTACTCACTCTTTGAGGACAGAGTACCAGACAGGGACAGGCAGTAGACAGTAGATGTAGTAGGTTACTGGACTTCTCTGGATTATCAGGAACATTCCAATCAGCAGTGTAGCTCCCACACCCATCCACCACAGGGTTTTACCAGACACCTTCAACACACACACACACACACACACAGGGTTTTACCAGACACCTTCAACACACACAGGGTTTTACCAGACACCTTCAACACACACACACACACAGGGTTTTACCAGACACCTTCAACACACACACCCATCCACCACAGGGTTTTACCAGACACCTTCAACACACACACCCATCCACCACAGGGTTTTACCAGACACCTTCAACACACACACCCATCCACCACAGGGTTTTACCAGACACCTTCAACACACACACCCATCCACCACAGGGTTTTACCAGACACCTTCAACACACACACCCATCCACCACAGGGTTTTACCAGACACCTTCAACACACACACCCATCCACCACAGGGTTTTACCAGACACCTTCAACACACACACCCATCCACCACAGGGTTTTACCAGACACCTTCAACACACACACCCATCCACCACAGGGTTTTACCAGACACCTTCAACACACACACCCATCTACCACAGGGTTTTACCAGACACCTTCAACACACACACCCATCCACCACAGGGTTTTACCAGAAACCTTCAACACACACACCCATCCACCACAGGGTTTTACCAGACACCTTCAACACACACACACAGGGTTTTACCAAACACCTTCAACACACACACACAGGGTTTTACCAGACACCTTCAACACACACACACACAGGGTTTTACCAGACACCTTCAACACACACACACAGGGTTTTACCAGACACCTTCAACACACACACACACACAGGGTTTTACCAGACACCTTCAACACACACACACAGGGTTTTACCAGAGACCTTCAACACACACACACACAGGGTTTTACCAGACACCTTCAACACACACACACAGGGTTTTACCAGACACCTTCAACACACACACACACAGGGTTTTACCAGACACCTTCAACACACACACACAGGGTTTTACCACACACCTTCAACACACACACACACACACAGGGTTTTACCAGACACCTTCAACACACACACACAGGGTTTTACCAGACACCTTCAACACACACACACACACACAGGGTTTTACCAGACACCTTCAACACACACACAGGGTTGTGAACACATCTCTTCAGTATCAGCAGAATTATACAGGAGGTGAGGTGTGTGTGCCTGCCTTCATGTGTGCGTCCATGTACTGTGTGTGTGTGTGAGTGTTTGATCACCTGGTCAGTGGGTGTGGGTGGTCTCCTGAGACTGGCGTGTGTCTTCAGTATAACAAGAACCACATAGGAGGTCCAGCCTGTGAAGCCCAGCACAACACTACAGCCCAGAAAGAACCGGTCATAGGTGTGGTAGTAGGACAGACCCTCCAACGCATGGCCAATCAGAGACCTGCACAGAGAGATCTGAGAGAGAGGGTGTGGGGGGAGGAGAGAGAACATTCAGTATATTAGCAGCTAGTATCTGTCAGTCATCATGACCAACGTAACCCAAGAAAAAACATAGGCTTTTAGCTCAGTGGGCCACACGGTCTTCAGTTGTACAGATAACTGGGGTTTGATACCCAGTGTACTTACAGCTTCTTCATATTCCTCTAGCTGGATCAAAACCCTGGCCTTGTTGATAAACTCTGCCTGGCGTGACTCTGTCAGCAACCTGAGGGACAGACAGACAGATTGGAGGACACACTGGTTACACACAACTGGTCATGTCACTCTCTTTAAACGAGTTGAACTAGAGAATTACCATTACAGTCAATAGTTCTATCTCTACGGTTGATACTAACTGGTATGGAGTGAAGAGAAAGGACAAAGTTGTTTCCTTTTTCTGAGCCATCTTCACCTGGAAACAGAGGTGAATATTTGAACAAATACACCTGGTTATGTAATGTATAACGTCATCATCTTAACAACATTATTATCCTCCATGTTATATTTCACCTTGAACTGCTCCAGTATCTGGATGGCGTTAGAGTACATACTCTCAGCTTTAAACTGGTCACTGTTGTTCAGGTACTGCAGTGGTAACACACCCTACACAACACACATTACACACACTTTATCAGCATAATAAACGCACTATATACCCAATTCCCTATATCACACACACACTCAATATAGAGAATATGAGATGATGCATTATCGTCTGCACATATATTTTATTTTGCATCTCAGATCAGCTCTCTAACCACAGTGCAGATTGTGGTTACTGTATAACAGCTTTTCCACTGACATGTCTCTTCATTATGGTATTCTAAAGATACTGACATGCTGTTATGAGGTGTTACTCACCACAGAGTTGAGAGGAATAGGCACTCCAATAAGAGATGACATCAGTGGCGCTATGTCTGCCTGTAACACACATCTGGCATTAGACTGGGAACAGATTACTGTTGTTTTTGGACTATCTTCAACACATAGAAGAAATACGTGGTTGTGACATCATCAGTCAGCGCCAGATGCGGTGAGGCTACATGGGTGTCTCACCTGATTGACATCAACCCTGCGGAGGCCCTCCAGCTGCCATTCTGACAGAGAAACACCAACAGACACAAGATCACACATTGTGTTATGTCAGCATTATGACTGTTATATACCGGTAGAACAACTGAGGGTTGGAGTAAAGTGTTACAACAGAATAATATAATCTCTGACCTACCTTTTCCCCCTCTAGAAAAGTTGAAAGAAGAGAGGAGAGTAGGAGGACAAACACACACAGACCAATAGTACTGAGTTATAGTACCTTGTAGGTATCCATCGGAGTACTTCTGGGGTTCAGTGACTCTCTGAGCAGTGTGAACCCCAGCTCCCCACACCAACAATGGGGTCAGGGTCTCAGAGGGGTGGCCTGCACCATGGGAGCCTGGAGACACACAGCAATACATTATCTACTACTTCACTACCATGGTGACCACCTTTCTGAGCTAGCTGAAGTCCTACCCCAGTTGGTCATGCCGTGGTCAGAGGTGAACACATAGGCTGTTCTTCCATCGTTGTCAAAAAGGTCCTCGACCATGGAGACCAGCTCTTTCACCCCAGAGTCAACCAGACGTATGTTCTCTAGATATTCCCTTCGCACAACGCACACAAAGGGGATTTTTAAGAGACAAAATCAAACAGGGTCATTAGTAGTCTAAATGAGTCTGTGTTTCCTGCCATCCATTGTGTAGACCCCACTATATGCACTAATAGAAATCTGCAGTCCTTTGTTTAAAAGGTACCAGAGAATAATGTATCTCTTGTTTGTACATGGTTTCTGTATATTCTATATATTCCTGTATATCTAGAACGTGATATTTCTGGTCTGTACAGGGTTTCTATCTCACTGTGACATGGGTCTGTGGGCGTGTCCATTGGTGTCAATGCCCAGTAGGTGGAGGAAGAAGACATTCTGATCCTTCTGTAGACTGGACATCAGACTGGAGTTCACCCTGGCAGACTGGAGGAACGACTGAGAGAGAGGAGGTGGGGGATAGAGGCAAATAAGATACAGTGTCTGTACCCCCATGCTGAGACAAACACACACACACCCTGTTCTCATCACCATAAGTACCTTGACTTCATCAAAGACCCAGGTGTCCAGTCTGGAGGCGTCGGTGGAGGCAAAGTCCTCTCTCTCTGCTGGGTAGGTGTAGGTGTACACATGGTCCCCACTGGCACCTGCAGGAGAGGGGGGAAGAAGTGTAGATGGAAATGATGGTAAGAATGATAAAAAGAAAGTGAGAGGGTGGTCGAGAGAGAGAAAGAAAGAGAAGATTAGTTTATTTCTGATCTAATAAGCCACACACGTGCATGGTGGTGTATCTGTGTTTCTCCTGTATTTGAAAGGTTGTGTATTGTACATGTGTTTGTTAACCTTTGGCAAACATGGGCAGGATGTCAGGGCTGCCCCAACACCAGGTGTGTCTGCTCTCATTGAACACGGAGTCAAACTCCACTGGATTCTCCTTCCAGCCTACACACACACACACACACACACACAGAGAAAATATTATGAACGCAGCATATAACAATAGGGAAATTACACAGTAACAGACTCCGATTTTTTACTTTAAAAAGGTATGTAAAACAATAATTGGAAAGTGAAACAAAACATAACTCTTCACAAGGACGAATTTAAACAATTACTTGTAACAATTTCTACAGAAAAAAATATATATTTACTTGAAGAACAGTGCAGATACATACATTTTAAAGTGAAAAATCTGGGTCTCAGTGTCACTCTGTTACTGTAGAATTGCCCACTTCCATTAGTAACACGCACGACACACACATGCCGGCACACACAGACACTGACCTTTAGCTACAGCGCTGACATCTTCGTAGAAGCCAGCGATCAAAGCAACGTGTCCAGGTCGAGACTCGGTGGGAACACGAGTGTGTGACACACCCCAACTCCCTGTTTCTTCCATCACACTCCTTCAGAACACACACACACACTGTGAGAAATGCATACGTACACACAACACTGAGTCCACACACACTTCCATACAGCCAGTTAATCTGAGAGAGCTCAGTTACCTTAAGTAAGGAGCCCTGGTGGATCCATTGGCATCAGGCTTATAGAGGCTGTCTGCCCTGAGTCCATCTGCAACCACCAGCAGCAGGCGGGAGGCAGGGGGAGGCAGGGGGGACACCTGGGGGGCCATGCCGTGGACCAGGGGCGATGTGAAGTAGATGTCAAATATGGAGATGAAGAAAATGACATGGACCAGAAGCCCAACCAGGAAGAACATTATCATCCTCATGATGAAGACTGGGGGCTGGGGAGACCCCAGAAGTTCTGGAGGGAGGGAGGAATGGATGGAGAGGAACAGAGAGAGCAGAAAATAGCTATTAGATATAGACATCAGATAATCTGTTGTGGCCATATGTTTCTGAGTCTGTAAGGTGCTGCCATCCATTCATACTCTAGCTATCACATTCACTCACTAGAACACAAATGTGTCCCACATGTCAACAACATCAGACGTGCTAAACAAAATAAAAAATCTTACCTTTGAACACTTTCTTGTTTCAAGCCGGTGGCAGATTGGTTACTTTGAATCTTGAATGAATGAGAGTTAAGTCATTCAAACACATACCTGCCACTTTTTGCTGTCTAGCGACCCAACTTCACCCATCAACAGACCCTAATTTCAGGTGAACTAAATTAAGAAACACACTTATACAACCTTTAGTACAGTGTGTCAAGCTTATCTACCGGCGCGACGGGCTTAAAAACCTGCTGTCTGTCTTTCTAAGCAGCTTATAAAATAAATCAGTCCACACTGGGACGTTACAGCGCCACTTCCTTGTTGTAAATATGACGTTCCAACTGAGCTACAGCAATGGTCCGTGGGTATTGTAGTTCTACTACTGGCATTTGATTTCACAGTCGGCTACATAAATGAAATAGATCATATTCGCTATTAGGGATTAACATGGTTATAACTATATAGCAATGGTCCGTCCATCCATCCATGCTTTATTTTAGTGATGGTGAGGAAAGTATCACTTTCCGGCAAGGTTAGCTAGCTGTCAAACCGATGCTGTCAGCTGTCAAAGCTCCTGGCCTGCCCATTTCTCCCTAAAAACTCCCGTATCCAATCCAATCCCGCTATTACATGGAGAAGGCGGGTGTTGAAATTACATTCAACCAAACGCTACCCTGAATTCACCCCTTTTCATGTCGATCGAGGAAGGAAGGGTTCAGCCAGCTAGCCTTCTAGCTAGCCATCCGTCCAGGAAGACGGGTCCAATTCTAAGCTAGCTAGCTAGCTTGCTACTCAAATCTTTATAGTAGGAAAATGGCGGCGGGTAACGTCAACCCGTTTAATCTGAGTGATTCTGAAGATGAGGCAGACCAGAGAGCAGAGGACGGTGTTCACATCGAAAAGAGCCCTAGCGTTGGAACGCAAGGCCCCTCGTCCAACAACCCATTCTCTCCGCAAGCGGACGCCGAGCCCCCGGCCCTTTTAGTGTCCAGCACCCGGACCAGCCCCAGTGTGGAAGGCATCTCGGTATCGGTCGCAGCTGCGGCTATGACAGTTGCCTTGGCAGAGACCCGGGTCTCGGTAGATGTGATCGCTGCTCAGTTAATACGGGATCATTACATCCTCACGGCCCTTGAGTTTCATACCGAACTGTTGGAATCAGGGAGGGAGCTTCCGCGGTTGCGTGATTATTTCTCCAACCCGGGCAACTTCGAGAGGCAAACCGGCACTCCGCCCGCTTGTAAAGAACAAGGACTGGGACCAGGGGGACCGCTAAGTAAGTAGCTAGCTAGCTATTAGCTAACCTTACTAGCTAACAACCCAATGCATTATAATATAACTAGCTGTGTGCGCTAGTTAGCTCCCTGACAGTATATTATTCAATGGAGAAACAATGCTGGTACACTAACGTTATGGCCTGGTTATACAGAATAAACGACACCCGTCTTTCTCTCTAACTCGCGAACAGTGGAAACTTCACCGTGATCATGATTATTCATTAATCAAGGAGAATAAGCGCACCTACCTTTGTTACCTGCTGTGTGGTGAGTTTCTCCCCTAGCCTAGGTGCCAGCTGGCTTGGAACAGGTGCAACCAGAATAGTAGTGACCATGTATAACATGGCGACCTGAAAAGGCCTATCAGACATTCATGTGCAAATGATGCCTGGCACCTTCTTTATAGTGTAGTAATTGAGATATTTGCATCATGATATCATGTAAGCTGCTGCTAAAGATGGCTATACATGGTGCTGTTCCAACACTAACTAGGCCTGTCTCTCTAACTGGCTGTAGCTGTCTGTAGGCCTGGATGATGGATTTAGGCATCTTGATCATTGTTAGAACCATCATTACATTGGTATTACACAGTGGCACGTGGTATTATGACTCCTCTCTCTGTTCATTCAGCATGACAATGGTAGAAGAGTTGGCTACAGTACATAATACATCCCCCTGGCCTACAGGTTGTAAATAATTATTCCTAGAAGTTTTTCATTTTTTATTTAACCTTTATTTAACTAGGCAAGTCAGTTAAGAACAAATTCTAATTTACAATACTAGCCAAACCCAGACAACGCTGGGCCAATTGTGCGCTGCCCTATGCGTAGATAGAGGTGTGTCCTGTGAGACACACAACACAAACAGTTTGCTGACAAATTGGTGCACCACCACAACTGCTACTGCAACATCAAACCACACATTCAACTGCCCCAAATCTTAGGGCCATTTCCATCACTAAACACAGGACTGCATGTGTATGCCTAGCCCAGATCTGTGTATTCTGTGTTCTACTGTTGCAGGTACAATCAAGGGGTATGACCTAATTAGCAATTTTGCATCCTTTTCTACTGATAAAAGCTATGATAAGAACAGTGGCCTGAGCTGTGTAAACTACATTTCCATCATTGTGTGATGTGCCTCCCACTTTCCTTCCTACCTGATCTAACACAACTGGATAGGTGAAAGCAGGGGTTCCATTACAAAGCCTCCACCAGCCCAGTCATGTGAGGTCAGTGATGAAACTGTTTTGGGAGGGAGGAAGGAGGAAGGATGCTTGTCATGGTAGAAGTATTTACATTCATGTAGCCTAATAGCCTCTATCTATAGCTGCCATTGTTCAACGCATGGCTAGGCCTAATTGCCTCTGCCTGTCTGTCTGGTGCCTCACCGGTTGTTGTGGATCTTGAGGACTAAGGTATCCCAGGGGGCATTTCTCTTTACGAATGGGCGGGGGCTTTTTTTGCAAAAGACCTTAGAACAGCAGTGACATATGGTACTCCAGGCAGCCACACCCAGTGTTGCCCTATATGCATTTAGCAGAGGCAAACATTTACATGTTTTATCATGTAGATGTAGCTTCGCCCCTCCCCCGCAGGAATACTCCCCCACTAACTCTGCCATCGCTGCTGTAAAAAATCCTAGGTGAAACACCACACGTCTATTATCTATGTCAACCAGCCTAGTGGTTAGAGCGTTGGACTAGTAACCGGAAGGTTGCAAGTTCAAACCCCTGAGCTGACAAGGTACAAATCTGTCGTTCTGCCCCTGAACAGGCATTTAACCCACTGTTCCTAGGCCATCATTGAAAATAAGAATTTGTTCTTAACTGACTTGCCTAGTTAAATAAAGTTATAAAAAAATTAAATAAAAAAAAAACCTTTAGAACCGAGTAGGAGGAAGTTTCCCATAGAATTTTCCCCCATTAGAATTTCACCTCACAGTATTAAGGTTAGTATTTGGTGAGGGGTAAGCTGATCCTACATCTGATCTTAAGAACAGGATGATGAGGAACTCAGCCTGTCCTCTATTATGTTAACTTCACTGATAAACAGGAAAATAGACGAGAGAGACGGGGACAGCTTGAGGGCCTGTCCCTACTAGAGACAACAGGCCTACAGCCCAGGGACGGTTTCCTTGCCACTGTCCCCTCTGCTTGCTCTTTACAGGTTTTGGTCAGGACTGTACACAAATACAATCACATTGATTTGATGGATTTGTTAAGGAAGGGTTTAAGATCCAGTAGTAAAACTAAAGAAGAGGCAGTTGATGTTCTAACATTGTATATTAGAAGCTTAATTTGATGCCACATAATTTAAAACTGACAGGTGTCATGCACCATGACGGGAGCATATGGGAAATTATTGGAAAAGGTGTTGCATGGTCACTGGGTAAAGACGCTGTCTCATAAGGGTCACTTGTTGCTGTTAGCACTCCCATAATACTATGATCTGGATAGCTTTCTGCTAATTTAAAAGTCTTGCATGCTGCTCTGGTCACCTGCAGCAGGCCTCTCGCTGCACAACTCAACACCATAGCCCACTGAGCTGAAGCCTAAGCATTAGACCTAATTCCAGGAGCTAATACAAGTCTTCAGGTTCTGAAGACTCAGGGGGTGGTTAGGCTATTCATCAAGCAAGATTAGCTGGATGCCACCACCCATTTACACAATGCTTCTCTCACCCACTCTCTCTTTCTCTCTACCCAGCTCATTGTTTTCTCCTCTGTAGCTAGCTGATTAGCATGTTTCTACAGTCTGCTTGCTCAACTCTCAGCTCAATCAGAGACTAAGGTGTTAGCATTAATGCTCCATTTTTAGCTAGCCACTCTCTTCCTTGAAAGAATTAGCTTAGGGATATCCTACTACCCTGCTCTCTTTGGCACAAGCAGGGTACATGCAGTCAAGCACACATTTGCTCACAAAGATCAAGAAGAACACACACCCTTAATCCATTAGAATAAATCCCTCACTTAAACATACAGGCAGTAAGAAGACAACACACAGACACAGATTTGCTGCAGGGTTTTGAGATGCTGACGAATCACTCTGTGGGATGTTTGGCTCTGCTCAACCTGTTTCTGTTCTGGCCTGACTGTCTGAGCTGCCGCTCACATCTACTGTGTGTGTGTGTGTGTGTGTGTGTGTGTGTGTGTGTGTGTGTGTGTGTGTGTGTGTGTGTGTGTGTGTGTGTGTGTGTGTGTGTGTGTGTGTGTGTGCGCGTGAATGCACCACCACATCTCAGTCTGTAGACCTACACTGTCTGTGTACCTAATAATCCATGCTGTAGAATACATCTATTGTTATATTGCTTCTGTTTTGAGACTTTATTTGAACAGGGAGTCCCATTGAGACCAAGGTCTCTTTTGCAAGGGAGCTCTGCATACACGCAATTTACAAAATACAATTTGTGTCAATTTGTTCTTCACCTCCCTGTCAGTGGGTATAGAGGTGAAGAGTCTCCTGTAGTCAGACAGCTGTTAGGCTAGCCAGGCCTGGAACCATACATGGAGCTTGAGTAGGCCTACACACACACACACACACACACACACACTCTGCCTTTGATATGAGTGAACTGCAGAGAGAGAGGGAGGGATGGAGGACCGGTGCAGTGTAATCACCTGGACTTGGAATATCCCCTCTGGTTTGGTAAGGAGAGGAGGAGGGGTAGGCCTTAGGGAAGAATAGCTCAGCTTTTCATTACCATACACTCCTACTCACTACAGGGTAGTTCAGTCTTACTCTCAAAATGAATGGTCATCTCTCTTTATACTTTCAATATGCTATCTGTGTTGAGATGGGAGTGAATGGTAGGCTATATGGTTGGACAGGCATATGAGGTTACTAGAAGGATAGCTCACCCTGTCACTCACTGAAACAAGAGTTATCACATTCTACAGTCGTGGCCAAAAGTTTTGAGAATTACACAAATATTAATTTTCACAAAGTCTGCTGCCTCAGTTTGTATGATGGCAATTTGCATATACTCCAGAATGTTATGAAGAGTGATCAGATGAATTGCAATTTAACTGCAAAGTCCCTTTTTGCCATGCAAATGAACTGAATCCCCCAAAAACATTTCCACTGCATTTCAGCCCTGCCACAAAAGGACCAGCTGACATCATGTCAGTGATTCTCTCGTTAACACAGGTGTGAGTGTTGACGAGGACAAGGCTGGAGATCACCCTGTCATGCTGATTGAGTTAGAATAACAGACTGGAAGCTTCAAAAGGAGGGTGGTGCTTGGAATCATTGTTCTTCCTCTGTCAACCATGGTTACTTGCAAGCAAACATGTGCCTTCATCATTGCTTTGCGCAAAAAGGGCTTCACAGGCAAGGATATTGCTGCCAGTAAGATTGCACATAAATCAACCATTTTATCGGATCATCAAGAACTTCAAGGAGAGCGGATCAATTGTTGTGAAGAAGGCTTCAGGGCGCCCAAGAAAGTCCAGCAAGCGCCAGGACGTCTCCTAAAGTTGATTCAGCTGCGGGATCGGGGCACCACCAGTACAGAGCTTGCTCAGGAATGGCAGCAGGCAGCTGTGAGTGCATCTGCACACACAGTGGGGTGAAGACTTTTGGAGGATGGCCTGGTGTCAAGAAGGGCAGCAAAGAAGCCACTTCTCTCCAGGAAAAACATCAGTCACAGACTGATATTCTGCAAAAGGTACAGGGATTGGACTGCTGAGGACTGGAGTAAAGTCATTTTCTCTGATGAATCCCCTTTCCGATTGTTTGGGGCCTCCGGAAAAAAGCTTGTCCGGAGAAGACAAGGTGAGCGCTACCATCAGTCCTGTGTCATGCCAACAGTAAAGCATCCTGAGACCATTCATGTGTGGGGTTGCTTCTCAGCCAAGGGAGTGGGTTCACTCACAATTTTGCCTAAGAACACAGCCATGAATAAAGAATGGAACCAACACATCCTCCGAGAGCAACTTCTCCCAAACATCCAGGAACAGTTTGGTGACAAACAATGCCTTTTCTAGCATGATGGAGCACCTTGCTATAAGGCAAAAGTGGTAACTAAGTGGCTCGGGGAACAAAACATCAATATTTTGACTCTTTGCATCAACTTCATGTAATTGTCAATAAAAGCCTTTGACACGTATGAAATGCTTGTAATTGTACTTCAGTATTCCATAGTAACATCTGACAAAAATATCTAAAGACACCGAAGCAGCAAACCTTGTGAAAATTTATATTTGTGTCATTCTCAAAACTTTTGTCCACGACTGTAGATCTACATTTGTATTGTTTAGGTATGTTTCTGAAAACAGGATGGACTATTGCATAGAAAACTAACCTGTTTGGATGCTGAATCTACCCCCATGTTCTCTCCTGTCTCCACATATAGTGTTTGGTTTATATTCTGTTATGATTCCCCCAAGCTTTTCATAGTCAAGGTGATGAGGTGAATACTGTAATAATCACTGGAGGCTCTGTTAATGAATAGGCTGTTTACCATTGATTCTCAGGCCGATCAATTCTCGGGCGGACTCTTTTCTCTGTATATATCAGTGATGTCGCTCTTGCGGGCGGGTGATTCTTTGATCCACCTCTACGCACATGACACCATTCTTTATACATCTGGCCCTTCTTTGGACACTGTTAACAAACCTCCAAACGAGCTTCAACGCCATACAACACTCCTTCCGTGGCCTCCAACTGCTCTTAAATGCTAGTAAAACTAAATGCCTGCTCTTCAACCGTTCCCTGCCCGCACCTGCCCACCAGTCCAGGATCACTACTCTGGACGGCTCTGACTTAGAATATGTGGACAACTACAAATACCTGGGTGTCTGGTTAGACTGTAAACTCTCCTTCCAGACCCACATTAAGCATCTCCAATCCAAAATGAAATCTAGAATTGGCTTCCTATTTCGCAACAAAGCATCCTTCACTCATGCTGCCAAACATACCCTTGTAAAACTGACTATCCTACCAATCCTTGACTTTGGCGATGTCATTTACAAAATAGCCTCCAACACTCTACTCAACAAATTGGATGCAGTCTATCACAGTGCCATCCGTTTTGTCACCAAAGCCCCATATACTACCCACCACTGCGACCTGTATGCTCTCGTTGGCTGGCCCTCGCTACATATTTGTCGCCAAACCTACTGGCTCCAGGTCATCTATAAGTCTTTGCTAGGTAAAGCTCCGCCTTATCTCAGCTCACTCGTCACCATAGCAACACCCACCCGTAGCACGCGCTCCAGCAGGTATATTTCACTGGTCACCCCCAAAGCCAACACCTCCTTTGGCTGCCTTTCCTTCCAGTTCTCTGCTGCCAATGACTGGAACGAATTGTAAAAATCCCTGAAGTTGGAGACTTATATTTCCCTCACTAACTTTAAGCGTCAGCTGTCAGAACAGCTTACCGATCACTGCAGCTGTACACAGCCCATCTGTAAATCGCCCATCCAACCAACTACCTACCTCATCCCCATATTTTATTTTTGTTTTTCTGCTCTTTTGCACACCAGTATTTCTACTTGCGCATCCTCATCTGCACATATATCACTCCAGTGTAAATTGCTAAATTGTAATTACTTCGCCACTATTGGCCTATTTATTGCCTTACCTCCTTACTTCATTTGCTCACACTGTGTACAAATTTTTCTACTGTGTTATTGATTGTATGTTTTGTTTATTCCATGTGTAACTCTGTGTTGTTTGTTGCACTGCTTTGCTTTATCTTGGCCAGGTCACAGTAGGAATTGAGAACTTGTTCTCACCTGGCCTACCTGGTTAAGTATAGGTGAAATAAAATATACATTGATTCATTGATTGCTCTCCATGTCTCTCCCATCAGACCGAGCGGGCAGCATCAGCACATTGGACTCTCTAGACTTTGCTCGTTACTCTGACGACGGGAACCGGGAGTCGGACGAGAGGGTGGCAGGTAAGACGAGGCGTACCTGTCATGTCCTGACCGGACAGAGACTGAGTGGCGGACATGAAGAAGAGAAAAGGAGAGACAGACAACATACAGAGAAGAGCAGGGGAAGGGAGAGACGGACAACAGACGGAGAAGAGCAGGGGAAGGGAGAGACAGACAACAGACGGAGAAGAGCAGGGGAAGGGAGAGACGGACAACAGACGGAGAAGAGCAGGGGAAGGGAGAGACGGACAACAGACGGAGCAGGGGAAGGGAGAGACGGACAACAGACGGAGCAGGGGAAGAGAGAGACGGACAACAGACGGAGCAGGGGAAGAGAGAGACGGACAACAGACAGAGAAGAGCAGGGGAAGGGAGAGACAGACAGAGAAGAGCAGGGGAAGGGAGAGACAGACAACAGACAAAGAAGAGCAGGGGAAGGGAGAGACGGACAACAGACGGAGAAGAGCAGGGGAAGGGAGAGACGGACAACATACAGAGAAGAGCAGGGGAAGGGAGAGACAGACAACATACAGAGAAGAGCAGGGGAAGGGAGAGACGGACAACAGACGGAGAAGAGCAGGGGAAGGGAGAGACGGACAACAGACGGAGAAGAGCAGGGGAAGGGAGAGACGGACAACAGACGGAGAAGAGCAGGGGAAGGGAGAGACAGGCAACAGACAGAGAAGAGCAGGGGAAGGGAGAGACGGACAACAGACAGAGCAGGGGAAGAGAGAGACGGACAACAGACGGAGAAGAGCAGGGGAAGGGAGAGACGGAGAAGAGCAGGGGAAGGGAGAGACAGAGAAGAGCAGGGGAAGGGAGAGACAGAGAAGAGCAGGGGAAGGGAGAGACAGAGAAGAGCAGGGGAAGGGAGAGACAGAGAAGAGCAGGGGAAGGGAGAGACAGACAACAGACAAAGAAGAGCAGGGGAAGGGAGAGACAGACAACAGACAGAGAAGAGCAGGGGAAGGGAGAGACAGACAACAGACAGAGAAGAGCAGGGGAAGGGAGAGACAGAGAAGAGCAGGGGAAGGGAGAGACGGACAACAGACAAAGAAGAGCAGGGGAAGGGAGAGACAGAGAAGAGCAGGGGAAGGGAGAGACGGACAACAGACAAAGAAGGGCAGGGGAAGGAAGAGAGACAACAGACAGAGAAGAGCAGGGGAAGGGAGAGACAGACAACAGACAGAGAAGAGCAGGGGAAGGGAGAGACGGACAACAGACAGAAGAGCAGGGGAAGGGAGAGACAGAGAAGAGCAGGGGAAGGGAGAGACGGACAACAGACGGAGAAGAGCAGGGGAAGGGAGAGACAGAGAAGAGCGGGGAAGGGAGAGACGGACAACAGACAGAAGAGCAGGGGAAGGGAGAGAGACAGAGAAGAGCAGGGGAAGGGAGAGACAAACAACAGACAAAGAATAGCAGGGGAAGGGAGAGACGGACAACAGACAAAGAAGTGCAGGGGAAGGGAGAGACGGACAACAGACGAAGAGCAGGGGAAGGGAGAGACGGACAACAGAGGGAGAAGAGCAGGGGAAGGGAGAGACAGACAACAGACATAGAAGAGCAGGGGAAGGGAGAGACAGACAACAGACAGAGAAGTGCAGGGGAAGGGAGAGACAGACAACAGACAGAGAAGTGCAGGGGAAGGGAGAGACAGACAACAGACAGAGAAGTGCAGGGGAAGGGAGAGACAGACAACAGACAGAGAAGAGCAGGGGAAGGGAGAGACAGACAACAGACAGAGAAGAGCAGGGGAAGGGAGAGACAGACAACAGACAGAGAAGAGCAGGGGAAGGGAGAGACAGACAACAGACAGAGAAGAGCAGGGGGAGGGAGAGACAGAGAAGAGCAGGGGAAGGGAGAGACAGAGAAGAGCAGGGGAAGGGAGAGACAGAGAAGAGCAGGGGAAGGGAGAGACAGACAGAGAAGAGCAGGGGAAGGGAGAGACAGACAGAGAAGAGCAGGGGAAGGGAGAGACAGACAGAGAAGAGCAGGGGAAGGGAGAGACAGACAGAGAAGAGCAGGGGAAGGGAGAGACAGACAACAGACAGAGAAGAGCAGGGGAAGGGAGAGACAGACAACAGACAGAGAAGTGCAGGGGAAGGGAGAGACAGAGAAGAGCAGGGGAAGGGAGAGACAGACAGAGAAGAGCAGGGGAAGGGAGAGACAGACAGAGAAGAGCAGGGGAAGGGAGAGACAGACAACAGACAGAGAAGAGCAGGGGAAGGGAGAGACAGACAACAGACAGAGAAGAGCAGGGGAAGGGAGAGACAGACAACAGACAGAAGTGCAGGGGAAGGGAGAGACAGACAACAGACAGAGAAGAGCAGGGGAAGGGAGAGACAGACAACAGACAGAGAAGAGCAGGGGAAGGGAGAGACAGACAACAGACAGAGAAGAGCAGGGGAAGGGAGAGACAGACAACAGACAGAGAAGAGCAGGGGGAGGGAGAGACAGAGAAGAGCAGGGGAAGGGAGAGACAGAAGAGCAGGGGAAGGGAGAGACAGACAGAGAAGAGCAGGGGAAGGGAGAGACAGAGAAGAGCAGGGGAAGGGAGAGACAGACAACAGACAGAGAAGAGCAGGGGAAGGGAGAGACAGACAACAGACAGAGAAGAGCAGGGGAAGGGAGAGACAGACAACAGACAGAGAAGAGCAGGGGAAGGGAGAGACAGACAACAGACAGAGAAGTGCAGGGGAAGGGAGAGACAGAGAAGAGCAGGGGAAGGGAGAGACAGACAACAGACAGAGAAGAGCAGGGGAAGGGAGAGACAGACAACAGACAGAGAAGAGCAGGGGAAGGGAGAGACAGACAACAGACAGAAGAGCAGGGGAAGGGAGAGACAGACAACAGACAGAGAAGTGCAGGGGAAGGGAGAGACAGACAACAGACAGAGAAGTGCAGGGGAAGGGAGAGACAGACAACAGACAGAGAAGAGCAGGGGAAGGGAGAGACAGACAACAGACAGAGAAGAGCAGGGGAAGGGAGAGACAGACAACAGACAGAAGAGCAGGGGAAGGGAGAGACAGACAACAGACAGAGAAGTGCAGGGGAAGGGAGAGACAGAGAAGAGCAGGGGAAGGGAGAGACAGAGAAGAGCAGGGGAAGGGAGAGACAGAGAAGAGCAGGGGAAGGGAGAGACAGACAACAGACAGAGAAGAGCAGGGGAAGGGAGAGACAGACAACAGACAGAGAAGAGCAGGGGAAGGGAGAGACAGACAACAGACAGAAGAGCAGGGGAAGGGAGAGACAGACAACAGACAGAGAAGAGCAGGGGAAGGGAGAGACAGACAACAGACAGAGAAGAGCAGGGGAAGGGAGAGACAGACAACAGACAGAAGAGCAGGGGAAGGGAGAGACAGACAACAGACAGAGAAGTGCAGGGGAAGGGAGAGACAGAGAAGAGCAGGGGAAGGGAGAGACAGAGAAGAGCAGGGGAAGGGAGAGACAGAGAAGAGCAGGGGAAGGGAGAGACAGACAACAGACAGAGAAGAGCAGGGGAAGGGAGAGACAGACAACAGACAGAGAAGAGCAGGGGAAGGGAGAGACAGACAACAGACAGAAGAGCAGGGGAAGGGAGAGACAGACAACAGACAGAGAAGTGCAGGGGGAGGGAGAGACAGAGAAGAGCAGGGGAAGGGAGAGACAGAGAAGAGCAGGGGAAGGGAGAGACAGACAACAGACAGAGGAGTGCAGGGGAAGGGAGAGACAGACAACAGACAGAGAAGAGCAGGGGAAGGGAGAGACAGACAACAGACAGAGAAGAGCAGGGGAAGGGAGAGACAGACAACAGACAGAGAAGAGCAGGGGAAGGGAGAGACAGACAACAGACAGAAGTGCAGGGGAAGGGAGAGACAGACAACAGACAGAGAAGAGCAGGGGAAGGGAGAGACAGACAACAGACAGAGAAGAGCAGGGGAAGGGAGAGACAGACAACAGACAGAGAAGAGCAGGGGAAGGGAGAGACAGAGAAGAGCAGGGGAAGGGAGAGACAGAGAAGAGCAGGGGAAGGGAGAGACAGACAACAGACAGAGAAGAGCAGGGGAAGGGAGAGACAGACAACAGACAGAGAAGAGCAGGGGAAGGGAGAGACAGACAACAGACAGAGAAGAGCAGGGGAAGGGAGAGACAGAGAAGAGCAGGGGAAGGGAGAGACAGAGAAGAGCAGGGGAAGGGAGAGACAGACAACAGACAGAGAAGAGCAGGGGAAGGGAGAGACAGACAACAGACAGAGAAGAGCAGGGGAAGGGAGAGACAGACAACAGACAGAGAAGAGCAGGGGAAGGGAGAGACAGAGAAGAGCAGGGGAAGGGAGAGACAGAGAAGAGCAGGGGAAGGGAGAGACAGACAACAGACAGAGAAGAGCAGGGGAAGGGAGAGACAGACAACAGACAGAGAAGTGCAGGGGAAGGGAGAGACAGACAACAGACAGAGAAGTGCAGGGGAAGGGAGAGACAGACAACAGACAGAGAAGTGCAGGGGAAGGGAGAGACAGAGAAGTGCAGGGGAAGGGAGAGACAGAGTATACAGGACCTTTTCTTTATGATGTCATGGTGTAACTACAGCCCTATTTGATTCACTGATGATGACATCACTATGGTTCCATTCCAGATTTACCTACCCATTCCAAGTTCCTCTTATTAAGACATCCTGGTTTAAATAAAGCAGCAGATGTAATTGAGCCAGTGTTATTTTCCCTCAAAGGACCTGTCAGTGTCACTGGATGTTGTGAAAATTCACACTTTTTTAAAAAGCTTTTCTCACGACACCCACCAGCTAATCTTCTCTGAATCCATTAAAGATCAGAGAGGATAGACTGAATACATTAAAGATCAGAGAGGATGAACTGACCAAGACGACGAGTACGTTAAAGATCAGATACGATGAACTGACCAAGACGACGAGTACGTTAAAGACCAGAGAGGATGAACTGACCAAGACGACGAGTACGTTAAAGACCAGAGAGGATGAACTGACCAAGACGACGAGTATGTTAAAGACCAGAGAGGATGAACTGACCAAGACGACAAGTACGTGAAAGACCAGAGACTATGAACTGACCAAGACACGAGTACGTTAAAGATCAGAGAGGATGAACTGACCAAGACGACGAGTACGTTAAAGATCAGAGAGGATGAACTGACCAAGACGACAAGTACGTTAAAGACCAGAGAGGATGAACTGACCAAGACGACGAGTATGTTAAAGATCAGAGAGGATGAACTGACCAAGACGACAAGTACGTTAAAGACCAGAGAGGATGAACTGACCAAGACGACGAGTATGTTAAAGATCAGAGAGGATGAACTGACCAAGACGACAAGTACGTTAAAGACCAGAGACGATGAACTGACCAAGACGACGAGTAGAGGACCAAGGTATCCATCCAGGGGCTACACTCCACAGATCTCTCTGTAACGGTGTAGGCCTATGATATAGCCTATTCTAGTGTTTGTTCTCCACATTTAGCCAGACAGGATGTGATGACTAGAGACCAGTACTGTGAATATGATGCAAATGACTATAACTGATATACTGAAAGCTGGACACTCTGCTCCACATAGAACCTTGTCTCTTTATATGACTGTTAATTGGCCTGTTGTCTTTTCTTTTCTCAATGCCAAAATGCCAAATGTCAATTCCAGCCCTTTAGCTTTGTAAGATGAAAGTTCTGGACAATTCTCCAGGAACCATGCAGCAGAGCAAGCCTGTGGTCCCTTCTCCACAACCACAGACCCTCTACTCTTCCACCCTGCCCTCCCTCCATCCTGCCCTTCCTCCATCCTGCCCTCCCTCCATCCTGCCCTCCCTCTATCCCGCCCTCCCTCCATCCCTCCAATTCGGCATCTCCTCCCGAAACCTGCCTCTCCTCCGTCGTCCCAACATGTCGCCCCCAGCTGTCTGACTCTGGGTTTTCAGGCTGTTCTGATCCAAGCCCGGCCCATAACGGGACAACCCTCCATCCAGACTAGCAGCTTGCAGCTTCTTTTTTTTCTGATTTTTTTTCTCCTTTTTTGGGGGGGTTTCTTCAGTTTCTTTCTCCATTTTCTTGTCTTTTGTTGCGTCCTGTGTACTCTTGATCTGCATTGGGAAGTATTGTCTGGACCTCGTTAACTAGGACAGAATTGAACAGGTGCTGAGTCAGACTACTGAAGCAGCAGATCTTCAGTGCACAGCCATGTCCTCTCTGCTCGCCATTGCTTCTCTTCCTCCTGTGTGGTTTTCTTCAACATGTCTGAAGAGCAACCTGTGGAGTGTTTCCTGCTCATGAACTTGTATTTGATTGAATCTCACTACTGTAGTCCTTGATAGACTTCTTACAGGAGGTTTTAGAGCCCTCTCAATGTAGCATATTGTAATTACAATCCATATGTTCGTTTTTCTCCTGTATGTAAGTAGCGGCTATAGTATCCATCCTATGCTTAGGCCTAATAGTATACCGTATTAACATTTGACCAACCATAAATCAAAAAACTCCACTTCAAATTTGAGCAGAGTCCAATATTTTGCATAGCCTGGAACTCACTTTTTTTTAAATCTATTGATTTGTACAATCCCTGGTCAGACAGCTATTAGCATATTATTTAGGCTGCATCCCATTAGTGGTTTCAGCTCTCTCCCTCCTGTCTGTACTGATCTTAAACAACTGGATAGTTGGAAGCAGATTCACATAAAGTATCCTCCACATTGCTTCTATCTATCCTGGGTTTTCAGATCGGTGCAGAAGAGGCAAAGGAGATGAGGAGAGGTAGCCACTTGACACTCTTTCGATGCACCCTTAGACACTATTCCTTAGTCCGCTATCCCAGGATCCTCTGCTGCATGCGTTCATTAGACCCCATAGTTTGCATGTCTCCTGTTTTCAAATCAATCTCCTTTTTGTTTCTTTTTGTTTCATTTTTCATGGCCATATTTTTGTTTGTTGGTTTGTTCCCTCTCCTTGGTTGGATGCACTTCCTTCCTGTGTGTTGTGATGTCACTTCCTGTCCAGTGCTGGAGTTTGAGCTACGGAAAGCCAAGGAGACCATTCAGGCTCTACGCACCAACTTGACTCAGGCAGCAGGTGGCGTACTTAACACTTCTACTCCTCCATTTCATCCCTCTATCATCTCTCTCTTTCTTAGGAGATTCTCTCTAGCTCCTCCCCTGTTTTACTGAACGGTGGAAGGGTTCATCTGTTCTGTTGCTTTATTGTCTTTCTAGAAAGCGACACTCAGGAGAGAAACAAGAACTACAGTTCACATCCTGAGACTCAGGTAGGCCAGACACTCTGCTAGTAACTGTATGCAGTTCACTTTTGGAGTACTACTGCAGCAAATACCCCATGTTTCTTAAAAAACACTGTTTGTTGAGAAACTTCACCTTTCAAGTTGATTCATTGTTTATTTCCCTCTGTCCTCTTCCTCAGGAACCTATCCGCCCACTAGAGAAGCGAGCCTTAAATTTCCTTGTGAATGAATATTTATTAAAGAATGAATACAAACTGTCGGCCATCACATTCTCTGATGAAAATGATGACCAGGTAATGCTTGTTTCTTTGAGTTGTTGGCCTGAACTGGGTGCATTTAGTGCGGCACAAATTGCTATATAGTGAACATAATCATGATCCCATCTTTTTCGGTTGTTCAGGACTTTGAGTTGTGGGACGACGTGGGCCTGAACATTCCAAAGCCTCCCGACCTATTACAGATCTACAGGAACTGTGGCTCCGCCCTTCCGTCGCCGCGATATACCGTGGACGTAGCCGTGGGAGTGGAGTCAGGCGAGCTCACTGGGAACTACATTACCCAGAAATCTGATCTCTTACAGCAGGTGAGAGAGAGGGAGAACCATTCTGGGTGTGATCATGTGTGTCCTGCAGCCACTCATAATGTTTACATACCAGTGTGATTTTGGGTACAGAGCTTATTGATTTAGTCTACACACCTTTTCTCCTTTGGCAATGTATACTAAAATCCTTTCCTCTATCTCTGTGTCTTTGGCTTCTCTCTGTCTCCTCTCTCTTTCCTCTCCTCTCTCTCGATCTCTGTCTCTCTGTGGCTTCTCTGTCTCCTCTCTCTTTCCTCTCTCTCTGTCTCTGTCTCTCTGTGGTCTCTCTGTGGCTTCTCTCTGTCTCCTCTCTCTTTCCTCTCCTCTATCTCTGTCTCTCTGTGGTTTCTCTCTGTCTCCTCTCTCTTTCCTCTCCTCTATCTCTGTCTCTCTGTGGTTTCTCTCTGTCTCCACTCTCTTTCCTCTCCTCTCTCTCTATCTCTCTGTGGTTTCTCTCTGTCTCCTCTCTCTTTCCTCTCCTCTCTCTCTATCTCTCTGTGGTTTCTCTCTGTCTCCTCTCTCTTTCCTCTCTCTCTCTCTATGTCTCTCTGTGGCTTCTCTCTGTCTCTTTCCTCTCTCTCCTCTTTTCAGCAGCAGACGGAGGTAGTTGAGGAGTTGGAGTATCAGATTAGTCTACTGAACGAGGAGAAACAGAGTCTGGCCGACCATATCAAGAAACTACAGAGGTGTGTGCTTGTGTGCATGCGTTGGGAGAGGATGGAGTAATGGCTCTACACTACACTATGTGGTCACAGGTGGATGCTAATTGAAAATGTTACTGCCACACCATGTGACCTTTACCCTTTGAACTGTCATTTCATCAGTCAGCTCTCTGTCCACCCATGGCCTATTCAGTTGGCTGCAATCCATCAGAACTTTACAGCTATTTGATATTATGTGTTTCTGTCCTCTCTTCTCCAGTGAGATCCAAAGCCTGAGAAGGACAGTGTCCCCCCCTCCTCCTGACCAGGGCTCACAGCCAACCCCCCCCTCCTCCTCCACCCCTCCCCAGCCCCCTCTGGACAACGGTCAGTACCTGGATATCAGGGGCGCGTCAGAACCTGATAAACCCCCCACTGAGAGCACCCCCCCCACTCAGACCATCAGTAACCCTACACACACCTCTTCACAATCCCATGCCAAGCTAAAGAGCAGAGGGACGGTGGTGTTTGACCAGCCCAACAGGTGAGTCTGAAAATAAAGTCTAGTTACTCAGAATGACCTGTAGATGGAGCCAGTGGTCCGTGGTCTGATTGTCCATCCATCTTGACTGGAATGAGCATCTTGATTCCTGTTCACTCTCACTCTCATCTTTTTGTCTTTTCTCGTCCACAGGAAGTTGTCCCCTGCATTCCAGCAGGCCCTGCTGTCCTTCTGTAAGATGTCAGCTGACAGTCGTCTGGGTGCAGAGGTCAGAGGTCACCCCTAATCACGGTCACATGACCATAGTGTCAGCTATCTTAAGACTATAGTATACTACTACTACTAAAACCATTTTAATACGCAATCCTCAGAGCAGTGACATATCAACAAAATAGCATTTTTTTTTCTAATTTCTGCCTTCGTATTTCTCACTCACTCTTTCTCCCCCTCTTTCTGTCTCACTCACTCTTTCTCCCCCTCTCTCTCTCTCTCACTCACTCTTTCTCCCCCTCTTTCTCTCTCACTCACTCACACTTTCTCCCCCTCTTTCTCTCTCACTCACTCACACTTTCTCCCCCTCTTTCTCTCTCTAGGTGTCGAGGATAGCAGACAATGAGGAGAGTGTGATGCTGATGTTGGGTCGCTGTCTTCCTCACATCGTCCCCAATGTCCTCCTGGCCAAACGAGAGGTACCTCCCTCCTCTCCTCCCCCCTCCTCACCTCTCCCCATCCTCCCATCAACACGGTCTTCTTTCTGTCTTCAGTTTGGTATTCAGCGTCTGACTCCACTGTTTTTTCACCGATGCTCATCTCTCATCTCTCCTCCCTTTGTTTGTCCTTTCACTCTCTCACTCACTCTCTCGCTCTGTGCATGCCTCTCTGCTCCTAGAGAATGGTTGCACACCTGTGCCAGGTGAGTTGGATGCCCCCCACATCTGCATGACCTCACCTGACCTCACACACAGTGTAACACAGGCCCACGCCACGGGCTATAACCACCCAGTCTCTCATCTGATTGGCTAGTTATTCGTACTCGAGCAGGACAAAGTCATGGTAGTATTTGGATCATTTATGAAAACGCTTAGATTAGGGGTTTGGTTTGTTTTAGTCCTTAAGATTGCATATGTGGTTGTGGCCTGTATAGTGGACTGTGTTTTACCTCTCTCACCCTGTGTTCTCACCCTGCTCCTTTCTGAGTGGTTCCCAATAGCACGCAGTCTTCTCATTGATTGATTCTTTAATCTCTGACTGGCTGAAACGGTGGCCAACCAGAGCTGATTGAACAACTGTGTGCATTTTGTATAATTTCACGTAACATTTCTAAGCTAATTTAAGTGCATTGTGTGACAAAGACATGCAGTGTAACTGACTAACCGATTCACAAAAAAACTAATAGATAGCCATCTGGTGTTGCTGCAAAGTAAGTCATCACTCTTAATGGTAAATGCTGCTGGTTTGTTTCCATGCGTTTAAAGAGCTAGTGTGGTGAGCTAGGTTTGGAATTGTGTTTGACAGTGTGTGGTCTGTGTGAGGGAGTGGTAGGGAGGGTCAGGTGGGCTCCCCACACTGTATGTGATTTGCGTATCACAGCTGTGGTTTTAATGATCTACTGACAGTTATGAAGAATTTGGATTCCTGCCCAAAACTAGGGAAAACAAAGTGAGGGGATTGTCTTATTCTGCCTCCGGGCGGGAATGGACTTTGTTCTGCGTCTGTTAGACAGACAGAATCAACACACACCTTTGTGCTCCTACTATTTGTAGGTCACCTACTGCCAGCTCAATGACACACCTTAAGTGCCTAACTCTACACATTATGGACACGCAGCTAGGAACAATAGACGTTTGACTTTGATGACTGACTGAATAAGTGAATGGTAAAAACATGCCTGCCACCTGTCGCCTTCACTATCAATGATCATAAATCATTATGGTCTTATGGCAGACAGACCAAGCCTACTCTAAGATACAGCCCAGTACCTGTATGGGCTTCTTGAGAACCAGGACCATAAAGAGAGTCAACAATCCCACTTCCCTTTTTTCTCTCTGAGGTTTAATGAGTCAATTATACCGTGACATTCAGGGGTCTCTATTTTATGGGCATAATAGTAAAGACATGTTGTTTAACGGTAGAAATGTTTTACTGGTCATTTTAATGTGGCATGAACAACCAGTCATGATCTTATTGTCGAACACGTCACTTCAGGTAGTAGGCTACCTGCGTACGTTCGTCCACTCCAAATGGTTTCCGGCATCCAAACATTTGATGAATGGAAAGAGACATGTTTTACAAAGTACCAAATAGTGTAATGACATTTGGCAATTGTCATTAAGCTTACAGTCTTGTAGCCTGAATTACAACATGTTACCATGGTGTCACTGCCATAGTTGCTAGTTGGCCTGTGCAGGCTTAATCATGTTACCATGGTGTCACTCTGCTGTAGGTCCTAGTTGGCCACTCCTAGCCTAAACGTGTTACTATGGTGTCACTCTGCTATAGGTCCTAGTTGGCCATCTCTGGTCTAAACACAGTGGTACCATGTTGTCACACTGCAATAGGTCCTAGTTGGCCATCTCTGGTCTAAACACAGTGGTACCATGTTGTCACACTGCAATAGATCCTAGTTGGCCATCTCTGGTCTAAACACAGTGGTACCATGTTGTCACACTGCAATAGGTCCTAGTTGGCCATCTCTGGTCTAAACACAGTGGTACCATGTTGTCACACTGCAATAGATCCTAGTTGGCCATCTCTGGTCTAAACACAGTGGTGCCATGTTGTCACTCTGCAATAGATCCTAGTTGGCCATCTCTGGTATAAACATGGTGGTACCATGGCGTTTCCCTGGCTGCTCTACATACCCACACGTTGACCCAGCGTTGGCCAGATGTTTTCCTTGGAACAGGTGAAAGTGTCACTTGGTTCTGGAATAGAACGGGGTCAGATAGGGTTCACTGAAGAAAAAGTCTTAGAAGTATACACTTTCTCTTTTCTCAGAAGTAAATATCTGAAACAAAATAACACACTTTGATGCTAACAGCTTGTTGATCTTTACTTTTTAATGTCCCATTCCTTCTTTTAATGCTTGTGCCATTTCAAAAAGAAACATACATTTTGGGGAAATTGTTTACTTAACACTGCCCGAGCAGCTTTAGCTTTTAAAAATACTTTCTCTAACAGTTGGTGAAAGGATAATCAGGATAGTTGTTCTCAGTGCCATATACAGTTGAAGTCGGATGTTTAAATACACTTAGGTTGGAGTCATTAACTCGTTTTTCAACCACTCCGCAAATTTCTTGTTAACAAACTATAGTTTTGTCAAGTCTGTTAGAACATCTACTTTGTGCAAGTAATTTTTCCAACAATTGTTTACAGACCGATTATTTCACTTATAATTCACTGCATCACAATTCCAGTGGGTCAGAAGTTTACATACACTACGTTAACTGTGCCTTTAAAGAGCTTGGAAAATTCCAGAAAATTATGTCATTACTTTAGAAGCTTCTGATAGGTTAATTGACATAAATTAAGTCAATTGGAGTTGTTCCTGTGGATGTATTTCAAGGCCTACCTTCAAACTCAGTGCCTCTTTGCTTGACATCATGGGAAAATCAAAAGAAATCAGCCAAAAAAATTGTAGACCTCCACAAGTTTGGTTCATCCTTGGGAGCAATTTCCAAATGACTGAAGGTACCACGTTCATCTGTACAAACAATAGTACGCAAGTATAAACACCATGGGACCACACTGCCATCATACCGCTCAGGAAGGAGACGCGTTCTGTCTCCTAGAGATGAACGTACTGTAGTCTGAAAAGTGCAAATCATTTCCAGAACAGCAAAGGACTCCCAGAACAGCAAATCAATCCCAGAACAGCAAAGGACCTTGTGAAGATGCTGGAGGAAACCGGTACAAAAGTATCTACAGTGGGGCAAAAAAGTATTTAGTCAGCCACCAATTGTGCACGTTCTCCCACTTAAAAAGATGAGAGAGGCCTGTAATTTTCATCGTAGGTACACTTCAACTGTGACAGACAAAATGAGAAAAACAAATCCAGAAAATCACATTGTAGGATTTTTTATGAATTTATTTGCAAATTATGGTGGAAAATAAGTATTTGGTCACCTACAAACAAGCAAGATTTCTGGCTCTCACAGACCTATAACTTCTTCTTTAAGAGGCTCCTCTGTCCTCCACTCGTTACCTGTATTAATGGCACCTGTTTGAACTTGTTATCAGTATAATATACACCTACCTGTCCACAACCTCAAACAGTCACACTCCAAACTCCACTATGGCCAAGACCAAAGAGCTGTCAAAGGACACCAGAAACAAAATTGTAGACCTGCACCAGGCTGGGAAAACTGAATCTGCAATGGGTAAGCAGCTTGGTTTGAAGAAATCAACTGTGGGAGCAATTATTAAGAAATGGAAGACATACAATAGTTATTTTTTTCTTGATTTGTTTTTCTCATTTTGTCTGTCATAGTTGAAGTGTGCCTATGATGAAAATTACAGGCCTCTCTCATCTTTTTAAGTGGGAAACTTGCACAATTGGTGGCTGACTAAATACTTTTTTGCCCCACTGTATATCCACAGTAAAACGAGCCCTATATCGACATGAAAGTCCGCTCAGCAAGGATGAATCCACTGCTCCAAAACTGCCATTAAAAAGCCAGACTACGGTTTGCAACTGCACATGGGGACAAAGATCGTTCTTTTTGGAGAAATGTCCTCTGGTCTGATGAAACAAAAATATAACTGTTTGACCATAATGACCATCGTTATGTTTGGAGGAAAAAGGAGGAGGCTTGCAAGCCGAAGAACACCATCCCAACCGTGAAGCATGGGGGTCTCAGCATCATGTTGGGGGGGGTGCTTTGCTGCAGGAGGGACTGGTGCACTTCACAACATAGTTGGCATCATGATGTAGGATATTTATGTGGATATATTGAAGCAACATTTCAAGTCAGGAAGTTAAAGGTTGGTCGCAAATGGGCCTTCCAAATGGACAATGACCCCAAGCAAACTTCCAAAGTTGTGGCAAAATGCCTTAAAGACAACAGTCAAGGTATTGGAGTGGCTATCACAAAGCCCTGACCTCAATCCTATAGAAAATTTGTGGGCAGAACTGAAAAATGTGTGCGAGCAAGGAGGCCTGCCAACCTGACTCAGTTACACCAGTTCTGTCAGGAGGAATGGGCCAAACCTCATCCAACTTATTGTGGAAGGCTATCTGAAATGTTTGACCCAAGTTCAACAATTTAAAGGCAATGTTACCAAATACTAATTGAGTGTATGTAAACTTCTGACCCACTGGGAATGTGATGAAATAAAAGCTGAAATAAATCATTCTCTCTACTATTATTCTGACATTTCACATTCTTAAAATAAAGTGGTGATCCTAACTAACCTAAGACAGGGGACTTTTTACTAGGATTAAATGTCAGGAATTGTGAATAACTGAGTTTAAATGTATTTGGCTGAGGTGTATGTAAAACCTCCGACTTCAACTGTATGTCTCTGGTGGTTGTGTTGTATGTGAAGCACGTAATATATTTTATTTGAATGAATGACAGGTGTCCATCTACAGACATCCAGAGTCATTTCAGGTCTCCCCCTCCCAAGCCTCTCTTTGGTTGGGCTTGCTTGTTCTGCCAACATTCAACGTTGGGTTTGTTTCGTATGCCAACATTCAGCAGGAAAATATGAAACTTTCCTGGAAAACCCTGCCGGTTAAAAATAAAATCCATATTTTTAACTGTGTTTTTTAACAGTGTATCCTCTCTCTAATTTGGTTGTTTGAGGCAGGAATGTTGAGCTAACCACAGTTTGTCCATGAGGCAGAATGAAGGGCTGTCTGTCTGCCCCACCTCGTCCTGGGACTACATTTAAGTTTGCTCTCTCTCCAGGCTGACTCTCGCATGAACTTCATATGAACTTTACTGTTCATAAAGGAACTTGATTCAGACCAGGGGTACCAGTCATTCAGATTAGAAAACCACGAGACATTGTCATCATGATACATAGATGTACATAACAGCACATTGTTTCATTTGACCCTCTTTCTGTTTCTGTTTGTGGTGTTGTCGTCATTGAACTCCCTCTCTCCTACCCATTGCCCACACACACACATGCAAACATTACACACACCCCTGCCTGCAAACCGTTTCTTTGCTGTGTGAATACTCAGAGCCACAAACCCAAGCTGATATCTCTCTTTTCATATCTCTCTCTCATCCTTCTATCTCTCTCTAGGAGTTGATTCCTCTCATCCTATGTACAGCGTGTCTCCACCCGGAGCCTAAAGAGAGAGACCAGCTCCTCCACATCCTCTTCAACCTTATCAAGAGACCTGACGACGAACAGAGGTGTGTGGGCTCATGCGAGCGTGCGTGTGTGTTCTTATACCTAGCTGTTCTCTCTGTGTGTTTATAGGCTGATGATCAAGGAGGATTTGACAGTGTGTATATTGACTCCTGTTTGTGTTTATAGGCTGATGATCAAGGAGGATTTGACAGTGTGTGTGTATTGACTCCTGGTTGTGTTTATAGGCAGATGATCAAGGAGGATCTTGA
Source organism: Oncorhynchus clarkii lewisi (assembly GCF_045791955.1). Taxonomy (NCBI): domain Eukaryota; kingdom Metazoa; phylum Chordata; class Actinopteri; order Salmoniformes; family Salmonidae; genus Oncorhynchus; species Oncorhynchus clarkii. The sequence goes on along the minus strand of NC_092157.1, from coordinate 17,900,976 downwards.
CAGTGTGTATATTGACTCCTGGTTGTGTTTATAGGCAGATGATCAAGGAGGATTTGGCTGTGTGTATATTGACTCCTGGTTGTGTTTATAGGCTGATGATCAAGGAGGATCTTGACAGTGTGTGTATTGACTCCTGGTTGTGTTTATAGGCAGATGATCAAGGAGGATTTGGCTGTGTGTATATTGACTCCTGGTTGTGTTTATAGGCTGATGATCAAGGAGGATTTGGCTGTGTGTATATTGACTCCTGGTTGTGTTTGTAGGCTGATGATCAAGGAGGATCTTGACAGTGTGTGTATTGACTCCTGGTTGTGTTTGTAGGCTGATGATCAAGGAGGATTTGACCGTGTGTATATTGACTCCTGGTTGTGTTTATAGGCTGATGATCAAGGAGGATTTGACAATGTGTGTATATTGACTCCTGGTTGTGTTTATAGGCTGATGATCAAGGAGGATTTGACCGTGTGTATATTGACTCCTGGTTGTGTTTGTAGGCAGATGATCCTAACAGGTTGTGTGGCGTTTGCCAGACATGTTGGTCCTACCAGAGTTGAGGCTGAACTCTTACCACAATGCTGGGAACAGGTAGCTACTCCTCTCTCCTTACTCCCCTTCTCTCTCGCTCTCTGTCCTTTCTCTCTTTTTTCTTCCTGAAAATATTCCTCCTTTTTTTCCCTTCTTTTTTTACTTGTGTTTTTACTTGTGTTGATACATAAAAAAATATCTGTTACTATGGTAATGACCAATATATTGAGCCACAGGTCCAATAACATTCCAATAAAGACAAACCACAACACTTTCTAATTTTTTTTACATTTTTTACCTTTATTTAACCAGGCAAGACAGTTAAGAACAAATTCTTATTTTCAATGACGGCCTAGGAACAGTGGGTTAACTGCCTGTTCAGGGGCAGAACGACAGACCTTGTCGGCTCGGGGGTTTGAACTTGCAACCTTCCGATTACTAGTCCAACGCTCTAACCACTAGGCTACCCTGCCGCCCCAGGGTCATGTCTGTCCCAGAATCTCATGTTGTCTCTTTCTGTCTCCCCCACCCCATCCTCCTCTCTCTCTCCTTTCCCTCTCTCTCTCTTCTCTCTCTCCTTTCCCTCTCTTCTCTCTCTCTCCTTTCCCTCTCTCTCTCTTCTCTCTCTCTCCAGATCAACCATAAGTATCCAGAGAGGAGGTTGTTGGTAGCAGAAGCCTGTGGAGCCTTAGCACCTTACCTGCCTGTAAGACTCACACACACGCTAGTGATGCATAAGTTGACTCAACCCGCAGTCCCCGCAGTTATATCCACGGTGCTGGCGGGTTTAGTGTCATTTAAATATTGTTTGGATGAAGGGCGGGTGGGTGGCTGGGAGATTGAATAAAGAGAGTTGAAAATAAAGAGATGGGAGGGACAGAAAAGTCATGTTTAGGAAAGATTTTGTGACGTGGCAAAAGAGGACTGCATGTTGTGGGTGATGATTTTGAGGCGCTATACAAATTCGACATTCACATGTCGGGGACTTCAAATAGAACTGTAGCCTACTGTTCAGAAAGGTTAAATGGAAACAGAAATCTGGACACTGACTGTAGGTCTATAAGCTCTCATAGAGCCTTCATATGAACTCCTGCAGAATGAAGCATTTCTTGCAGTAAAATGATACACCAAATGTAGGCTACATTGTGACTCGAGAATGGGAGTGGGGAAAATGATTTCTTTCTTTCAGCATCTTGAGAGATTGTGAATTTGCAGTTAGATACTGTCTGTTGAGATGCTATCTTTATCAGCATCATAAAAGCTGATAGTATTTCAACCACATAAAATATGCATCCACACTGAACTGAGATCTTATCAGTAACACGTTGGGTGGTTTTCACAGCTTTTTATTTCCTTACAGCTGTTGAAACAGATGTCATTTGTTTTTCCAATGGTTTACTTAGTCTTCCCGGGCAACATGTAATGATAGAATTGAAGCTGCATGTAAAAACCCTGCACCCCCTGTCCAAATCTAGTTCCACCGCCTCTGACTGACTGTAGCCTACAGAGCCATTTCTATATTAGTGGGTTGGGTGCAGGCATAGGGCTGTGGCGGTCATTCATTTTGTCAGCCGGTGATTGTCAAGCAAATAACTGCCGGTCTCACGGTAATTGACCGTTAATTAACATAAAAACATTTAGCATCTTCCACACACAGCCTACAAGCCACTGATGCAGACCTTTTAAACAGTCTAATAAATCCATTTAATATAGCCTACACTATCACAATAACTCCATGATTTATTTTAGACAGGAACATGATAGGAAGAAAATGTAGTCTATTTCAGAAGAACATAATGGCATAGAAAATAGTACAAATAAAGAAAAATCCTTGAATGAGTAGGTGTCCAAACTGTTGACTGATACTGCATGTAAAGACAAGATTAAGATTGTAGCCCACAGCCCATATGGATGTGGGCTACACTAGTTCATTTAGCAGACAAGATTTGCTTAGAATTCCGTGGCATTATTTTCGTTGTCCTTATGTTATAAGCCCTGATCTCACTCGGGGCTCCCGAGTGGCGCAGCGGTCTAAGGCACTGCATCTCAGTGCAACAGGTGTCACTACAGTCCCAGGTTCGAATCCAGGCTGTATCACATCCGGACGTGATTGGGAGTCCCATAGGTTTGGCCGGATTAGGCCATCATTGTAAATAAGAATTTGTTCTTAAGTGACTTGCCTAGTTAAATAAAGGTTGTTGTTTTTTTAAATGAAGAAAATACTACATTTTGGCTATGCCATATGGCTGTGGGCTACACTAGTTCATTTAGCAGACAAGATTTGCTTAGAATTCCGTGGCATTATTTTATAGTATGAAGATTAGAATTGAACATAGCTGAATCAACTAGAAAGTAGGTTTTCTCCAAACAATTTCTGAGGGAGTGCTCACATGCGGCTATTCTGTGTTGAGCTGTTAACAAAGAAAGAAGTCCTCCTATGTGCTTAATTTAGTTATTTATGCTACTTTAGTTGCGATACAAACTTGGGCCATATGTTTAGATTTTTAATACATTCTTAGGCAGCATGATGCGATTTTTGAAAACAGTTGCTTGAAAGGAATGACCTCTGCTTTGCTTCTTGCACAGGCTGTGTAGACTTCATCAGTCTCTCATTCACAATTGAACAAGCACTTGATAGTGCCTCGAATTTCCACCCCCTAAAGAAATGCATGCCTTTTGTGGCCAGTGGCCGTTCTGTTCTTGGGCTGAATATTATAATTATAATTCCCTTCTCCCAGCTGCATGTTCTGAAGCAACTCTCACTCACATGGCTCTCTCAGATATCTAAATTCTTCTCTGCGTGAAATACATTTTTAAACTATTGGGCTATTTCTTCACATATATAAGCTCACTAATGCGCACATGGCAGTAGGCTATAAGCGCGAATGTTGCAAAATGCACTCAATTAGTGGGAAAACACCATTCTCAAAAGTGACAACACGTGATTAGGTTTTTAATGCTTTATTATAAAGGAGCATTTTTATGGTGAAAACAATCTTCCCCAAACTTGAAACTCACGCACCCCCTATGTATGCCAGTTAGGCTCTACACCGGTTGTAAAGCGGATTCATGTGTTTAACTTTAAGAAGTTATTTGGCCACTTTAGTTGTAATACAAACCTTATCAAAACATAGAGGACTATGGGCTAGGTTACATGAGGTGTGGGGACTATGATTTTAAAAAGTGGCAAAGAAAGGAATCCCCTGTTTGTTGCCTTACTGCACACCAGCCGGCTTCATTCACATGTGATAATACATCGTTCACAAGTGATAGGCTAATATTGTCACTCATCAGACTATTCTTGATTTAATCTTGTCTTTACATACAGTATCAGTGAAAAGTTAGGACACCTACTCATTCAAGGGTTTTTCTTTATTTGTACTATTTTCTACCTTGTAGAATAATAGTGAAGACATCAGAACTACGAAATATCACATATGAAATCATGTAGTAACCAGAAAAAAGTGTTAAACAAATCAAAATATATTTTGGGTTCTTCAAATTTGCCACCCTTTGCCTTGATGACAGCTTTGCACACGCTTGGCATTCTCTCCACCAGCTTCACCTGGAATGCTTTTCTAACAGTCTTGATGCAGTTCCCAAATATGCTGAGCACCTGTTGCTGATGCACAGCCCTATGCGAGACTCAGATTTACACTTTATCGCATATAGTCAGACAGTTGCGGATGGGTTATTAGCAATTGCGGGCGGGTGTGGGTGAATAAACAGCTGGCCCACGTACCAATAATACACACACACACACACATATACACACACCTTTGCATATGTACACAAACACCTGTACACACGCCTGCCATCACATCTTATCTGCCTGTAAGAGACTTGGCCACGTGAGTGCGTGTGCGCGCTCCTTCGTTCGTTCAAATCTGTTTATATGTCTGTGTGTTAACAGAAGGAGATCCGTAGTTCCCTGGTGTTGTCCATGCTGCAGCAGATGCTGGCTGAAGACAAGGCAGACATGGTCAGAGAGGCTGTGGTCAAAAGCCTCGCTATCATCATGGGATACATTGACGACCCTGACAAGTACTCCCAGGTGTGTGTGTGTGTGTGTGTGTGTGTGTGTGTGTGTGTGTGTGTGTGTGTGCGCATGTTTGAAAAGGCTTTCTGACCGCTCTTGTGTTTGGTTGTGTTGAATGTGGTCATGTTATACTGACTGGTCGTGTTGTGTTCATGTTGCGGTCAGGGTTTCGAGCTGATGTTGCTGTCCCTTGGTGACCCATCCGAGAGGGTGGTCAGTGCTATCCACCAGGTGTTCATCCCAGCATTCGCTGCCTGGACCACAGAGCTGGGAAACCTCCAGACCACTCTCATCCCCTCTCTACTGGCCCGCATAGAGAAACTACTGAAGGTAGGTAGACCCACAGGACTTTGTTTATTTGGTATATGTGTGAAAGGTTTTGATGTTGACGCTAACATTCTAGAATCTAGATAAAGAAGTGAACTCTCTAACTACCCTCTCTTTCCCTCTCTCTCACCTCCCTCTCTCACCTTCATCTCCTCCCTCTCTCACCCCCGTCCCCTCCTTTTTCTCCTTCTCTCCAGCAGGGAGAACATGGTCTTGATGAACACAAGCTCCACATGTTCCTGTCTGCCCTACAGTCGCTCATCCCTCCTCTGTTCTCTGTGGTGATCCAGAACGCTCCCTTCACACACAGAGTTAACCTACAAGGAGACATTCCCCCCATAGAGGGTAGGAAACACACTGACTCAATTGGTGACCAGTAACCTTGCTATGTTCTGACTACATTATTCACCCATAATCTCTTGTATTTTCCTTCCCTGAACTTTAACCCCAACCTCTGACCTCTGTTTGACCCCTCAGTGACGCGGTTCCCTCGTCCGGCGTCTCCTCTGCAGGATATAGCGACTATCGTTGGCAGCCGGGAGACGCTGAGCGCCCTTCTCATCCTGTATGATTACCAGCTAGAACATGAGGGCACCACAGGCTGGGACAGCCTGCTATGGGTGGTAAACCAACTGTGAGTGGTCTATGCAGTACACATTGACACACACACAGCCACACACACAACCCTGACCCCCTCTCCTCTCTCTCCAGTCTTCCCCAGCTGATAGACATAGTAGGTCGTATTAACGTAGCCTCCACTACGTGTGTCCATGAGTTCTCACGTTTCTTCTGGAGACTCTGTCGCACATTTGGCAAGATCTTCACTAACACTAAGGTGAGAGTATCTACTGTAGGCCTTTTGCCGGAAGGAATCTGCACTGTTTCATTCATTTCATTGGTGCAGACTATAGCAGTCTCTCCTCTCTCTTTCAGGTAAAACCACAGTTCCAAGAGATCCTACGGCTCTCTGAAGAGAATGTGGGTAAGTGGAAGACACACACACACTCAGTGGGATTTGGTGTTTCTCTGTCTCTTTCATCCTCTGAATATTAAAACAAGCGTGTGCTCAGATCTCTGCCTAGTGTTTTAGTTTGTTGTGGTTTGTGTGAAGTGTTGGTGTCAGGCCTTGTGTTTCCTGTCAACTGTTCTCTGTTTTATAAGCTCACTGAACTGGAAATCAGCTACATGGTCATATGTCAATTTCTCATTTTCTATCTCTAATTTCTGAAGTGTTTGTATTCTGTTTCTCCTAGATGCTTTAACTGGGAATGGTATTCTGACCAAGGCTACTGTCCCCATTTATGCTACAGGAGTACTGACATGCTACAATCAGGTAAACATGTCTGTCGTTGGCCAGCCACCCATCTTTCTCATAACTGTTGATAATCAGCATATAATGTATTAATAATGTATGTATTAATAATGTATGTATTCATATATTATATCATGTATGTATTAATAATGTATGTATTAATAATGTATGTATTCATATATTATATCATGTATGTATTAATAATGTATGTATTTATGTATTAATAATGTATGTATTAATAATGTATGTATTAATATATTATATAATGTGTGTGTAATATGTGTGTTTCCTGCAGGATGAGGATCGTAAGCTGCTTGTTGGTTTTCTAGAGGATGTCATGACGACACTGTCTCTCTCACATGCCCCCCTGGATAGCCTCAAAGCCTCCTTTGTAGAGCTGGGGTAACACACACACACACACACACACACACACACACACACACACACACACACACACACACATTAGTAAGAATGAATAGGCAACAATCGTGTAATAAACGTTTTACTTTTACTTACTTGGATCTCCTCCGTCTCTCTACCCCCTTTCTCTCTCTACAACATCTCTCTCTCTCTACCCCTTTTCTCTCCCTCTCCCTCTCTACAACACCATCTCTCTCTACAACATCTCTCTCTCTCTACTCCCTTTCTCTCCCTCTCCCTCTCTACAACACCATCTCTCTCTCTCTACAACACCATCTCTCTCTCTCTACAACACCATCGCTCTCTCTCTACAACACCATCGCTCTCTCTCTACAACACCATCGCTCTCTCTCTACAACACCATCTCTCTCTCTCTACAACACCATCGCTCTCTCTCTACAACACCATCTCTCTCTCTACAACACCATCTCTCTCTCTCTACAACACCATCTCTCTCTCTCTACAACACCATCTCTCTCTCTCTACAACACCATCTCTCTCTCTCTACAACACCATCTCTCTCTCTCTACAACACCATCTCTCTCTCTCTACAACACCATCTCTCCCTCTCTACAACACCATCTCTCCCTCTCTACAACACCATCTCTCTCTCTCTACAACACCATCTCTCTCTCTCTACAACACCATCTCTCCCTCTCTACAACACCATCTCTCCCTCTCTACAACACCATCTCTCTCTCTCTACAACACCATCTCTCTCTCTACAACACCATCTTTCTCTCTCTACAACACCATCTCTCTCTCTACAACACCATCTCTCTCTCTCTACAACACCATCACTCTCTCTCTACAACACCATCTCTCTCTACAACATCTCTCTCTCTCTACTCCCTTTCTCTCCCTCTCCCTCTCTACAACACCATCTCTCTCTCTCTACAACACCATCGCTCTCTCTCTACAACACCATCGCTCTCTCTCTACAACACCATCTCTCTCTCTACAACACCATCTCTCTCTCTACAACACCATCTCTCTCTCTCTACAACACCATCTCTCTCTCTCTACAACACCATCGCTCTCTCTCTACAACACCATCTCTCTCTCTACAACACCATCTCTCTCTCTCTACAACACCATCGCTCTCTCTCTACAACACCATCGCTCTCTCTCTACAACACCATCTCTCTCTCTCTACAACACCATCTCTCTCTCTCTACAACACCATCTCTCTCTCTCTACAACACCATCTCTCTCTCTCTACAACACCATCTCTCTCTCTCTACAACACCATCTCTCTCTCTCTACAACACCATCTCTCTCTCTCTACAACACCATCTCTCTCTCTCTACAACACCATCTCTCTCTCTCTACAACACCATCTCTCTCTCTCTACAACACCATCTCTCTCTCTACAACACCATCTTTCTCTCTCTACAACACCATCTTTCTCTCTCTACAACACCATCTTTCTCTCTCTACAACACCATCTCTCTCTACAACACCATCTCTCTCTACAACACCATCTCTCTCTCTCTCTACAACCATCTCTCTCTCTCTCTCTCTCTACAACCATCTCTCTCTCTCTCTCTCTCTACAACACCATCTCTCTCTCTCTACAACACCATCTCTCTCTCTCTACAACACCATCTCTCTCTCTCTACAACACCATCTCTCTCTCTCTACAACACCATCTCTCTCTCTACAACACCATCTCTCTCTCTACAACACCATCTCTCTCTACAACATCTCTCTCTCTACCCCCTTTCTCTCCCTCTCCCTCTCTACAACACCATCTCTCCCTCTCTACAACACCATCTCTCTCTCTCTACAACACCATCTCTCTCTCTCTACAACACCATCTCTCTCTCTCTTCAACACCATCTCTCCCTCTCAACAACACCATCTCTCTCTCTACAACACCATCTCTCTCTCTACAACACCATCTCTCTCTCTCTACAACACCATCTCTCTCTCTCTACAACACCATCTCTCTCTCTCTACAACACCATCTCTCTCTCTCTACAACACCATCTCTCTCTCTCTACAACACCATCTCTCTCTCTCTACAACACCATCTCTCTCTCTCTACAACACCATCCCTCTCTCTCTCTCCCTCTCCCTCTCTACAACACCATCTCTCTCTCTCTACAACACCATCTCTCTCTCTCTACAACACCATCTCTCTCTCTCTACAACACCATCTCTCTCTCTCTACAACACCATCTCTCTCTCTCTACAACACCATCTCTCTCTCTCTACAACACCATCTCTCTCTCTCTACAACACCATCTCTCTCTCTCTACAACACCATCTCTCTCTCTCTCTCTACAACACCATCTCTCTCTCTCTACAACACCATCTCTCTCTCTCTACAACACCATCTCTCTCTCTCTACAACACCATCTCTCTCTCTCTCTACAACACCATCTCTCTCTCTCTACAACACCATCTCTCTCTCTCTACAACACCATCTCTCTCTCTCTACAACACCATCTCTCTCTCTCTACAACACCATCCCTCTCTCTCTCTCTCTCTCTCTCTCTACAACACCATCTCTCCCTCTCTACAACACCATCTCTCCCTCTCTACAACACCATCTCTCTCTCTCTCTACAACACCATATCTCCCTCTCTACAACACCATCTCTCTCTCTCTACAACACCATCTCTCTCTCTTTACAACACCATCTCTCTCTCTCTCTCTACAACACCATCTCTCTCTCTCTCTCTACAACACCATCTCTCTCTCTCTCTCTACAACACCATCTCTCTCTCTCTCTCTACAACACCATCTCTCTCTCTCTACAACACCATCTCTCTCTCTCTACAACACCATCTCTCTCTCTCTACAACACCATCTCTCTCTCTCTACAACACCATCTCTCTCTCTCTACAACACCATCTCTCTCTCTCTCTCTACAACACCATCTCTCTCTCTCTACACCATCTCTCTCTCTCTACAACACCATCTCTCTCTCTCTACAACACCATCTCTCTCTCTCTACAACACCATCTCTCTCTCTCTCTCTACAACACCATCTCTCTCTCTCTACACCATCTCTCTCTCTACAACACCATCTCTCTCTCTCTACAACACCATCTCTCTCTCTCTACAACACCATCTCTCTCCACCCCCTTCATCTCTCTCTCCACCCCCTTTTTCCTACTCTCTCTCTCTCTCTCTCTCTCTCTCTCTCTCTTTCTCTCCAACCCCATCTCTCTCTCTCTATCTACAACCCCCTTTCGCTCTCTCCTCTCTCTCAGGGCTAACCCAGTGTACCATGAGTTGTTACTGACAGTGCTATGGTACGGAGTGGTCCATACCTCCGCTCTAGTTCGCTGTACCGCCGCACGCATGTTTGAGGTACGACGCCCTGCCACAACGCGCCACACACACCTTCACACACACACATTTGCCCACGTAATAACATGCTTTATAGTTTAGACCATATAATAATAACATGCTTTATAGTTTAGACCATATAATAATAACATGCTTTATAGTTTAGACCATATAATAATAACATGCTTTATAGTTTAGACCATATAATAATAACATGCTTTATAGTTTAGACCATATAATAATAACATGCTTTATAGTTTAGACCATATAAGAATGACACTGTATTTTGTTTGATGTATGCTGCATCTAAAATGTTTTATTGAAACCTGTTTTTATTGAAACCTGTTTTTATTGAAACCTGTTTTTATTGAAACCTGTTTTTATTGAAACCTGTTTTGTCATGGACTAGAAGTAGTCTTCTTGCTGATTTAATCTTACAGTTTTAATAGATAAGTATTGTTGGAACATTGACTGGATTGTAAATGTTTTTGAGTTGTATTATGCAAACAGAACTATACTGGTTTGAAATGCCTCCCTATGTCTTTCCCCTGCAGCAGCCTCTGCTTGTTATTGCCTTCCCCCTCAAGGGCCTGATTCCATTTTAATCCCTAGCCCCTTCCCAGAGCCCCTACCCCTTCATTGTGAACACTAAAGAGGTAGGAGCTAGGGAAAAACATTGGATCGAAATGGAATCAGGCCTACATAAAATACACTTTTGATGAGGAGGAGATGTTGTAGCACTACCCCCTTCACTGTCATAGTGGTATAGACATCCCCCTTCACTGTCATAGTGGTGTGGACATCCCCCTTCACTGTCATAGTGGTATAGACATCCCCCTTCACTGTCATAGTGGTGTGGACATCCCCCTTCACTGTCATAGTGGTGTGGACATCCCCCTTCACTGTCATAGTGGTATAGACATCCCCCTTCACTGTCATAGTGGTATGGACATCCCCCTTCACTGTCATAGTGGTGTGGACATCCCCCTTCACTGTCATAGTGGTATAGACGTCCCCCTTTACTGTCATAGTGGTATAGACATCCCCCTTTACTGTCATAGTGGTAAAGACATCCCCCTTTACTGTCATAGTGGTATCGACATCCCCCTTCACTGTCATAGTGGTATCGACATCCCCCTTTACTGTCATAGTGGTATAGACATCCCCCTTCACTGTCATAGTGGTGTGGACATCCCCCTTCACTGTCATAGTGGTGTGGACATCCCCCTTCACTGTCATAGTGGTATAGACGTCCCCCTTTACTGTCATAGTGGTATAGACATCCCCCTTCACTGTCATAGTGGTGTGGACATCCCCCTTCACTGTCATAGTGGTGTGGACATCCCCCTTCACTGTCATAGTGGTGTGGACATCCCCCTTCACTGTCATAGTGGTATAGACATCCCCCTTTACTCTCATAGTGGTATAGACATCCCCCTTCACTGTCATAGTGGTAAAGACATCCCCCTTTACTGTCATAGTGGTGTGGACATCCCCCTTTACTGTCATAGTGGTGTGGACATCTCCCTTCACTGTCATAGTGGTGTGGACATCCCCTTTACTGTCATAGTGGTAAAGACATCCCCCTTTACTGTCATAGTGGTAAAGACATCCCCCTTTACTGTCATAGTGGTAAAGACATCCCCCTTTACTGTCATAGTGGTATCGACATCCCCCTTCACTGTCATAGTGGTATCGACATCCCCCTTTACTGTCATAGTGGTGTGGACATCCCCCTTTAATGTCATAGTGGTAAAGACATCCCCCTTTACTGTCATAGTGGTAAAGACATCCCCCTTCACTGTCATAGTGGTATAGACATCCCCCTTCACTGTCATAGTGGTATAGACATCCCCCTTCAATGTCATAGTGGTATAGACATCCCCCTTCAATGTCATAGTGGTATAGACATCCCCCTTCAATGTCATAGTGGTATAGACATCCCCCTTCATTGTCATAGTGGTGTGGACATCCCCCTTCACTGTCATAGTGGTGTGGACATCTCCCTTCACTGTCATAGTGGTGTGGACATCCCCCTTCACTGTCATAGTGGTGTGGACATCCCCCTTCACTGTCATAGTGGTATAGACATCCCCCTTCACTGTCATAGTGGTATAGACATCCCCCTTCAATGTCATAGTGGTATAGACATCCCCCTTCAATGTCATAGTGGTATAGACATCCCCCTTCATTGTCATAGTGGTGTGGACATCCCCCTTCACTGTCATAGTGGTGTGGACATCTCCCTTCACTGTCATAGTGGTGTGGACATCCCCCTTCACTGTCATAGTGGTGTGGACATCCCCCTTCACTGTCATAGTGGTATAGACATCCCCTTTACTGTCATAGTGGTAAAGACATCCCCCTTTACTGTCATAGTGGTAAAGACATCCCCCTTTACTGTCATAGTGGTGTGGACATCCCCCTTTACTGTCATAGTGGTGTGGACATCTCCCTTCACTGTCATAGTGGTGTGGACATCCCCCTTCACTGTCATAGTAGTGTGGACATCCCCTTTACTGTCATAGTGGTAAAGACATCCCCCTTTACTGTCATAATGGTAAAGACATCCCCCTTTACTGTCATAGTGGTAAAGACATCCCCCTTTACTGTCATAGTGGTAAAGACATCCCCCTTTACTGTCATAGTGGTAAAGACATCCCCCTTTAATGTCATAGTGGTAAAGACATCCCCCTTTAATGTCATAGTGGTAAAGACATCCCCCTTTACTGTCATAGTGGTAAAGACATCCCCCTTCACTGTCATAGTGGTATAGACATCCCCCTTCACTGTCATAGTGGTATAGACATCCCCCTTCAATGTCATAGTGGTATAGACATCCCCCTTCACTGTCATAGTAGTATAGACATCCCCCTTCACTGTCATAGTGGTGTGGACATCCCCCTTCACTGTCATAGTGGTGTGGAGATCCCCCTTCAATGTCATAGTGGTATAGACATCCCCCTTCACTGTCATAGTGGTATAGACACCCCCCTTCACTGTCATAGTGGTATAGACATCCCCCTTCACTGTCATAGTGGTATAGACATCCCCCTTCACTGTCATAGTGGTATAGACACTTGACCCCCTATCACCATCTCATGGTTGTATATCCCTCCCTTCCATTCTCTGCAGGCTCGGCAGAAGTTGCCCCTAACCACAGATCAAGGATCTGATCCCTCTGCCCCCAGTCCTAACCATGACTATTAGGGCATTAACAAAAATCTGACTCTGGACCACTGGTTAAGGGGAACTTCTACCAACTCTGTTCAGCAGCTCTGTTTGCTTGGCTTCTCACGTATTGTTTGTTTTTGTTTGTTTACCTTTACGTGCGGGCTTGGGCGTGACATGCGTTCCTACCTTGGCGCTGCTGCTACTTCTTGTTGTTGTATATCACTTTCTTTCTTTCTTTCTTTTTGTTTTCCTTTTTCCCTCTCCTCCCTCTCTCGGCGTGTTGCCATGACACTGCTGGCTCTGTCCATCACCCGCCCCTGGGCTGTGACATCACGGCTGTGTTGTCCAAACAGCTGCTGGTGAAGGGGGTGAATGAGACGCTGGTGGCTCAGAGGGTGGTGCCTGCTCTCATCACGCTCTCCAGCGACCCTGAGATGTAAGTGTCTCCTGCTGCCTTGTCTGGCCACCTCGACCCCTCCTCCAACCTCACAGGAAGAACCCTAACCTCTTTGATGAGGATATATATTGAATAACACCAGATCTTTCAGGACTGTAGTTGGTATGGAAACATACATCCATTGTTAAAGGAGTCAATGGTTTGACTTAGGATTTTATTTTCTCAAAACTCAGGGACAATGAAGCTTTGCAACATAAATCAATTCCAAAGTAGGTGCTTTCTCTAAACTGTGTATCTTCAGGGTTTTTGCCCTGTCTGTGCTCCTCGATGGTTCAAGGTCTCTCTGACTCTGGATAAAAGTCTTCTTAGGGCTTTCTTCCTGTAGAGGTTGAGGTGCGGTCGACCGTGTGCGGTTCTGTGTTTACTGTCACTAACACCAGGCATCATCAGTGTGCGACACTAACCCACACCCCGGTAGTCACTATATAACCATGCTTGAAAGGACAGCAGTATGATGCTTTCTAAACACTAGCCCAAACCCTTACCTCTAACCTTAATTGTAACCTAGTCCTCAATTAAGACAAAATATGTAATGTACTTGATCATCAGTTCTGACAATATAGGTCATTTTGTCCTTTCTGGCATGATCTACCCAATCATGTTCATCGCATCATCAGTCTGCTACACTACCCCAACTCGCGCTCTGATTGGCTGCATGTGGAGATCATCCCAGCATGCTCAGCTGTAATGCACTATCCCCCATCCTCCTCCTCACCCCCTTTTTAGCAGACCCCCTCCACCCAACCCTCAGGTCCTGGACGATTGCCCCCCCCCTCCCTCCTAACCTCTTCGTCTCTCCCTCCCTCCTAACCGTTTCCAGTTGATTCTGCGAGGCATGTCAGAAGCTTTAATAGACCGCCGGGTGGCCCCGGCTCTTATTACACTGTGCAGTGGCCCTGAATTGTGAGTCAACGAAGACGAGACGTTTTCTCTCCTCCTCTCTATCCCTCCTTCCTCTGCATCCTCCTGGTTCTATTTAGTGTATTATATTATTTAAATCCATACGGACACTGGAATGATCTAACATCACCATTAACCTTGGCATTAACATACATGATCCACACTGATGATTGGTTGGTGTTGGTCTGTTTTATATTATCTTCTGAGCTGCATTTTGTAGTTTGAAAAAGCAGAGACCTGGCTCTGTTCTAACTCCTGTCTGGCTTATAGTTCAGTTAGGATCTCTACTATCCCTGCCTTTGGTACCATCATGGAGACGGTCACCCAAAAAGAGGTATGGACATGCTGATTCTCATATATGCACAAACTACACTCCTGCATTCAGCAAGTCTGGGTTATATGTTTGAGCACTAATGAGCATTAATGTGTGTGTGTGTGTGTGTCCCAGCTGTTGGAGCGTGTGAAGATGCAGCTGGCGTCGTTCCTGGAGGATCCACAGTACCAGGACCAACACTCTCTACACATGGAGATCATCAGGACCTTTGGCCGGGTCGGACCCAACGCTGAGCCACGCTTCAGAGACGAGTGTCAGAACTACTGATAATACACACACACACTACGCTGAACCACACTTCACAGACGAGTGTCAGTACTACTGATAATACACACACACTACGCTGAACCACACTTCACAGACGAGTGTCAGTACTACTGATAATACACACACACACTACGCTGAACCACACTTCACAGACGAGTGTCAGTACTACTGATAACACACACACACTACGCTGAACCACACTTCACAGACGAGTGTCAGTACTACTGATAATACACACACACACTACGCTGAACCACACTTCACAGACGAGTGTCAGTACTACTGATAATACACACACACTACGCTGAACCACACTTCACAGACGAGTGTCAGTACTACTGATAATACACACACACTACGCTGAACCACACTTCACAGACGAGTGTCAGTACTACTGATAATACACACACACTACGCTGAACCACACTTCACAGACAAGTGTCAGTACTACTGATAATACACACACACTACGCTGAACCACACTTCACAGACGAGTGTCAGTACTACTGATAATACACACACACTACGCTGAACCACACTTCAGAGACGAGTGTCAGTACTACTGATAATACACACACACTACGCTGAACCACACTTCACAGACGAGTGTCAGTACTACTGATAATACACACACACACTACGCTGAACCACACTTCACAGACGAGTGTCAGTACTACTGATAATACACACACACTACGCTGAACCACACTTCACAGACGAGTGTCAGTACTACTGATAATACACACACACTACGCTGAACCACACTTCACAGACGAGTGTCAGTACTACTGATAATACACACACACTACGCTGAACCACACTTCACAGACGAGTGTCAGTACTACTGATAATACACACACACTACGCTGAACCACACTTCACAGACGAGTGTCAGTACTACTGATAATACACACACACTACGCTGAACCACACTTCACAGACGAGTGTCAGTACTACTGATAATACACACACACTACGCTGAACCACACTTCACAGACGAGTGTCAGTACTACTGATAATACACACACACTACGCTGAACCACACTTCACAGACGAGTGTCAGTACTACTGATAATACACACACACTACGCTGAACCACACTTCACAGACGAGTGTCAGTACTACTGATAATACACACACACACTACGCTGAACCACACTTCACAGACGAGTGTCAGTACTACTGATAATACACACACACTACGCTGAACCACACTTCACAGACGAGTGTCAGTACTACTGATAATACACACACACTACGCTGAACCACACTTCACAGACGAGTGTCAGTACTACTGATAATACACACACACTACGCTGAACCACACTTCACAGACGAGTGTCAGTACTACTGATAATACACACACACTACGCTGAACCACACTTCACAGACGAGTGTCAGTACTACTGATAATACACACACACTACGCTGAACCACACTTCACAGACGAGTGTCAGTACTACTGATAATACACACTACGCTGAACCACACTTCACAGACGAGTGTCAGTACTACTGATAATACACACACACTACGCTGAACCACACTTCACAGACAAGTGTCAGTACTACTGATAATACACACACACTACGCTGAACCACACTTCACAGACGAGTGTCAGAACTAATGATAATACACACACACTACGCTGAACCACACTTCACAGACGAGTGTCAGTACTACTGATAATACACACACACTACGCTGAACCACACTTCACAGACGAGTGTCAGTACTACTGATAATACACACACACTACGCTGAACCACACTTCACAGACGAGTGTCAGTACTACTGATAATACACACTACGCTGAACCACACTTCACAGACGAGTGTCAGTACTACTGATAATACACACTACGCTGAACCACACTTCACAGACGAGTGTCAGTACTACTGATAATACACACACACTACGCTGAACCACACTTCACAGACGAGTGTCAGAACTAATGATAATACACACACACTACGCTGAACCACACTTCACAGACAAGTGTCAGTACTACTGATAATACACACACACTACGCTGAACCACACTTCACAGACGAGTGTCAGTACTACTGATAATACACACACACTACGCTGAGCCACACTTCACAGACGAGTGTCAGTACTATTGATAATACACACACACTACGCTGAACCACACTTCACAGACGAGTGTCAGTACTACTGATAATACACACACACTACGCTGAACCACACTTCACAGACGAGTGTCAGTACTACTGATAATACACACACACTACGCTGAACCACACTTCACAGACGAGTGTCAGTACTACTGATAATACACACACACTACGCTGAACCACACTTCACAGACGAGTGTCAGTACTACTGATAATACACACACACTACGCTGAACCACACTTCACAGACGAGTGTCAGTACTACTGATAATACACACACACTACGCTGAACCACACTTCACAGACGAGTGTCAGTACTACTGATAATACACACACACTACGCTGAACCACACTTCACAGACGAGTGTCAGTACTACTGATAATACACACACACTACGCTGAGCCACGCTTCAGAGACGAGTGTCAGAACTAATGATAATACACACACACTACGCTGAACCACACTTCACAGACGAGTGTCAGTACTATTGATAATACACACACACTACGCTGAACCACACTTCACAGACGAGTGTCAGTACTACTGATAATACACACACACTACGCTGAGCCACACTTCACAGACGAGTGTCAGTACTACTGATAATACACACACACTACGCTGAACCACACTTCACAGACGAGTGTCAGTACTACTGATAATACACACACACTACGCTGAACCACACTTCACAGACGAGTGTCAGTACTACTGATAATACACACACACTACGCTGAACAACACTTCACAGACGAGTGTCAGTACTACTGATAATACACACTACGCTGAACCACACTTCACAGACGAGTGTCAGTACTACTGATAATACACACACACTACGCTGAACCACACTTCACAGACGAGTGTCAGTACTACTGATAATACACACTACGCTGAACCACACTTCACAGACGAGTGTCAGTACTACTGATAATACACACACACTACGCTGAACCACACTTCACAGACGAGTGTCAGTACTACTGATAATACACACACACTACGCTGAACCACACTTCACAGACGAGTGTCAGAACTAATGATAATACACACACACTACGCTGAACCACACTTCACAGACGAGTGTCAGTACTACTGATAATACACACACACTACGCTGAACCACACTTCACAGACGAGTGTCAGTACTACTGATAATACACACACACTACGCTGAACCACACTTCACAGACGAGTGTCAGTACTACTGATAATACACACACACTACGCTGAACCACGCTTCAGAGACGAGTGTCAGTACTACTGATAATACACACACACTACGCTGAACCACACTTCACAGACGAGTGTCAGTACTACTGATAATACACACACACTACGCTGAACCACACTTCACAGACGAGTGTCAGTACTACTGATAATACACACACACTACGCTGAACCACACTTCACAGACGAGTGTCAGTACTACTGATAATACACACACACTACGCTGAGCCACACTTCACAGACGAGTGTCAGTACTACTGATAATACACACACACTACGCTGAACCACACTTCACAGACGAGTGTCAGAACTAATGATAATACACACACACTACGCTGAACCACACTTCACAGACGAGTGTCAGTACTACTGATAATACACACACACTACGCTGAACCACACTTCACAGACGAGTGTCAGTACTACTGATAATACACACACACTACGCTGAACCACACTTCACAGACGAGTGTCAGTACTACTGATAATACACACACACTACGCTGAACCACACTTCACAGACGAGTGTCAGTACTACTGATAATACACACACACTACGCTGAACCACACTTCACAGACGAGTGTCAGTACTACTGATAATACACACACACTACGCTGAACCACACTTCACAGACGAGTGTCAGTACTACTGATAATACACACACACTACGCTGAACCACACTTCACAGACGAGTGTCAGTACTACTGATAATACACACACACTACGCTGAACCACACTTCACAGACGAGTGTCAGTACTACTGATAATACACACTACGCTGAACCACACTTCACAGACGAGTGTCAGTACTACTGATAATACACACACACTACGCTGAACCACACTTCACAGACGAGTGTCAGTACTACTGATAATACACACACACTACGCTGAACCACACTTCACAGACGAGTGTCAGAACTAATGATAATACACACACACTACGCTGAACCACACTTCACAGACGAGTGTCAGTACTACTGATAATACACACACACTACGCTGAACCACACTTCACAGACGAGTGTCAATACTACTGATAATACACACACACTACGCTGAACCACACTTCACAGACGAGTGTCAGTACTACTGATAATACACACACACTACGCTGAACCACGCTTCAGAGACGAGTGTCAGTACTACTGATAATACACACACACTACGCTGAACCACACTTCACAGACGAGTGTCAGTACTACTGATAATACACACACACTACGCTGAACCACACTTCACAGACGAGTGTCAGTTCTACTGATAATACACACACACTACGCTGAACAACACTTCACAGACGAGTGTCAGTACTACTGATAATACACACACACTACGCTGAACCACACTTCACAGACGAGTGTCAGTACTACTGATAATACACACACACTACGCTGAGCCACACTTCACAGACGAGTGTCAATACTACTGATAATACACACACACTACGCTGAACCACACTTCACAGACGAGTGTCAGTACTACTGATAATACACACACACTACGCTGAACCACACTTCACAGACGAGTGTCAGTACTACTGATAATACACACACACTACGCTGAACCACACTTCACAGACGAGTGTCAGTACTACTGATAATACACACACACTACGCTGAACCACACTTCACAGACGAGTGTCAGTACTACTGATAATACACACACACTACGCTGAACCACACTTCACAGACGAGTGTCAGTACTACTGATAATACACACACACTACGCTGAACCACACTTCACAGACGAGTGTCAGTACTACTGATAATACACACACACTACGCTGAACCACACTTCACAGACGAGTGTCAGAACTAATGATAATACACACACACTACGCTGAACCACACTTCAGACGAGTGTCAGCACTACTGATAATACACACACACTACGCTGAACCACACTTCACAGATGATTGTCAGTACTACTGATAATACACACACACTACGCTGAACCACACTTCACAGACAAGTGTCAGTACTATTGATAATACACACACACTACGCTGAACCACACTTCACAGACAAGTGTCAGTACTATTGATAATACACACTACGCTGAACCACACTTCACAGACGAGTGTCAGTACTACTGATAATACACACACACTACGCTGAACCACACTTCACAGACGAGTGTCAGTACTACTGATAATACACACACACTACGCTGAGCCACACTTCACAGACGAGTGTCAGTACTACTGATAATACACACACACTACGCTGAACCACACTTCACAGACGAGTGTCAGTACTACTGATAATACACACACACTACGCTGAACCACACTTCACAGACGAGTGTCAGTACTACTGATAATACACACACACTACGCTGAACCACACTTCACAGACGAGTGTCAGTACTACTGATAATACACACACACTACGCTGAACCACACTTCACAGACGAGTGTCAGTACTACTGATAATACACACACACTACGCTGAACCACACTTCACAGACGAGTGTCAGTACTACTGATAATACACACACACTACGCTGAACCACACTTCACAGACGAGTGTCAGTACTACTGATAATACACACACACTACGCTGAACCACACTTCACAGACGAGTGTCAGTACTACTGATAATACACACACACTACGCTGAACCACACTTCACAGACGAGTGTCAGTACTACTGATAATACACACACACTACGCTGAACCACACTTCACAGACGAGTGTCAGTACTACTGATAATACACACACACTACGCTGAACCACACTTCACAGACGAGTGTCAGTACTACTGATAATACACACACACTACGCTGAACCACACTTCACAGACGAGTGTCAGTACTACTGATAATACACACACACTACGCTGAACCACACTTCACAGACGAGTGTCAGTACTACTGATAATACACACACACTACGCTGAACCACACTTCACAGACGAGTGTCAGTACTATTGATAATACACACACACTACGCTGAACCACACTTCACAGACGAGTGTCAGTACTACTGATAATACACACACACTACGCTGAACCACACTTCACAGACGAGTGTCAGTACTACTGATAATACACACACACTACGCTGAACCACACTTCACAGACGAGTGTCAGTACTACTGATAATACACACACACTACGCTGAACCACACTTCACAGACGAGTGTCAGTACTACTGATAATACACACACACTACGCTGAACCACACTTCACAGACGAGTGTCAGTACTACTGATAATACACACACACTACGCTGAACCACACTTCACAGACGAGTGTCAGTACTACTGATAATACACACACACTACGCTGAACCACACTTCACAGACGAGTGTCAGAACTACTGATAATACACACACACTACGCTGAGCCACACTTCACAGACGAGTGTCAGTACTACTGATAATACACACACACTACGCTGAACCACACTTCACAGACGAGTGTCAGTACTACTGATAATACACACACACTACGCTGAACCACACTTCACAGACGAGTGTCAGTACTACTGATAATACACACACACTACGCTGAGCCACACTTCACAGACGAGTGTCAGTACTACTGATAATACACACACACTACGCTGAACCACACTTCACAGACGAGTGTCAGTACTACTGATAATACACACACACTACGCTGAACCACACTTCACAGACGAGTGTCAGTACTACTGATAATACACACACACTACGCTGAACCACACTTCACAGACGAGTGTCAGTACTACTGATAATACACACACACTACGCTGAACCACACTTCACAGACGAGTGTCAGTACTACTGATAATACACACACACTACGCTGAACCACACTTCACAGACGAGTGTCAGTACTACTGATAATACACACACACTACGCTGAACCACACTTCACAGACGAGTGTCAGTACTACTGATAATACACACACACTACGCTGAACCACACTTCACAGACGAGTGTCAGTACTACTGATAATACACACACACTACGCTGAACCACACTTCACAGACGAGTGTCAGTACTACTGATAATACACACACACTACGCTGAACCACACTTCACAGACGAGTGTCAGTACTACTGATAATACACACACACTACGCTGAACCACACTTCACAGACGAGTGTCAGTACTACTGATAATACACACACACTACGCTGAACCACACTTCACAGACGAGTGTCAGTACTATTGATAATACACACACACTACGCTGAACCACACTTCACAGACGAGTGTCAGTACTACTGATAATACACACACACTACGCTGAACCACACTTCACAGACGAGTGTCAGTACTACTGATAATACACACACACTACGCTGAACCACACTTCACAGACGAGTGTCAGTACTACTGATAATACACACACACTACGCTGAACCACACTTCACAGACGAGTGTCAGTACTACTGATAATACACACACACTACGCTGAACCACACTTCACAGACGAGTGTCAGTACTACTGATAATACACACACACTACGCTGAACCACACTTCACAGACGAGTGTCAGTACTACTGATAATACACACACACTACGCTGAACCACACTTCACAGACGAGTGTCAGAACTACTGATAATACACACACACTACGCTGAGCCACACTTCACAGACGAGTGTCAGTACTACTGATAATACACACACACTACGCTGAACCACACTTCACAGACGAGTGTCAGTACTACTGATAATACACACACACTACGCTGAACCACACTTCACAGACGAGTGTCAGTACTACTGATAATACACACACACTACGCTGAACCACACTTCACAGACGAGTGTCAGTACTACTGATAATACACACACACTACGCTGAACCACACTTCACAGACGAGTGTCAGTACTACTGATAATACACACACACTACGCTGAACCACACTTCACAGACAAGTGTCAGTACTATTGATAATACACACTACGCTGAACAACACTTCACAGACAAGTGTCAGTATGGACACACACACACACACACTAATGCAAAGGCACACTAAAACAAGAGCGCAGACAAACTCACATGCACATATGGACTCAAATCCACACACACACACACACAGTGATATTGTCTGTTTTTTGTCTTCCAGTTGTGCTGCCTCACCTCCACAAACTAGCGTTGGGTAACAACGTCCAAGCTACAGAGAGTAAGAGGATAGACATCGCTACTCAGCTGTTTGAGGCCTACAGCGCTCTCTCCTGTTGCTGTATCCTTCACCCAACACTGACGTGTGTGTGTGTGTGTGTGTGTGTGTGTGTGTGTGTGTGTGTGTGTGTGTGTGTGTGTGTGTGTGTGTGTGTGTGTGTGTGTGTGTGTGTGTGTGTGTGTGTGTGTGTGTGTGTGTGTGTGTGTGTGTGTGTGTGTGTGTGTGTGTGTGTGTCGTGTGCGTGTGTATGCGCGTGAATTCAAATCAAATGTATTCGGAGAATGTGACAAATAACAACAGATGTAGTAGACCTTACCGTGAAATGCTTACTTACAAGCCCTTAACCAACAACGCAGGTCAAGAAAGAGTTAAGAAAATATTTGCTAGATAAACTAAAGTAAAAACAGTAAAATAACAATACCGAGGCTGTATACAGGGGGTACCAGTACCGAGTCAATGTGTGGGGGTACAGGTTAGTCAAGTTATTTTGTACATGTAGGTTGGGGTAAAGTGACTATGCATAGGTAATAAACAGCTAGCTCCCTCAACAATGCTGTACATTAATCAATAATAGGTAATAATAGGTACATAGTAATAATGGACCTGTATGTACAATTCTAAAGTGGCTAGTGGAATCAATATCATATGATAGAACAGCAACTTTGTCTGCATGTATGAGTTCTGGGTGTGTTTGTGTCAGTGTTGGCTATGGGGGTAGTCAGTGAAAATCATCTCTAACGTGCATATAATTTCTCTGGTGCAAATAGTCTGTAAGGTGCAGGGAGACAATTAGGTTTAGCTTTTCAGCAGTCTGATGGCCTGGTTCCGAGACCCAATACTCCAATACAGCTTGCCAGATGGTAACAGAGTGAACAGTCCGTGGCCCGGGTGACTGGAGTCCTTGACTATCTTTTGGGCCTTCCTTAGACACCGCCTGGTGTAGAAGACCTAGAGGGCAGGGAGCTCACCCACAGTCATGTATTGGGCCATCCGCATCACCCTATGTAGAGCCTTGCAGTTGAGAGGGAGTGCAGTTGCCCGACAAGGCGGTCATGCGCCGGTCAGATGCTCTCGATGGTGCAAGGCCCATGCCCAATCCAATGGCCCATGCCGAATTTCTTCAGGTGCATGAGGTTGAAGAGGCTGTGCTGCGCCTTCTTCACCACTGTGGTGGTGTGATTGGACCATGTCAGGTTCTCTGTGATGTGATAATAAAGACAGAGGAAGCTGTTGACCCTCTCCACTGCAGCCCTGTCGATGACAATAGGGGAGTGCTCCACCCGTTGTTCCCTGTACACCGCGATCAGCTCCATGGTGATCAGCTGTGTGTGTTCCCTGCTACTGTGTCCTTAACTTACAGAACTTACCTCACCCTTTATTAATGGTTGAGACAAACCGCTACATATTAACGAGTCGAGGCCTTTAAACAGAAAAGCTAAAAGAGGGCAATAGTTCATTAAGTGGTTTTTAAATGTGTCCACCTAGCAGTATGCACTTAAGACATTTCAAGAACTGTACCCGGAGCAGAGTGTTGGCTTGGCTGGGGCTCAGGGGAGGGTGTTTTATTTCACTTTTATAGCTGTGACTCAGAATACGTCTTTAGAATAACAAGACCTGGGTCAAGACTAGGTTACTGTAGTCAGACTAGGTTACTGTAGTCAGACTAGGTTACTGTAGTCAGACTAGGTTACTGTAGTCAGACTAGGTTAAAAGTTCACTATTTGTGGTTCTGGGCTGTAATCGACCAACCCTGCCTCAGTCAGTGTGGTGTATATATATAGTACACTGAATAAGTTGAATACATTAGCTGTATGTGTATTTATGTGCTGGCGAGTTGAGAAAGGAAAATGAACTCTCCATTTTGGGGCCGTATGCTGATTACAGGGTTGAGTGGGCGGAGAGAGGGAGGGAGACGGAGGGAGACAGAGAGAGGGACCACAGCCCACAGAGAGGGAGAGCGAAAATGAGAGAGACGGACAGTTACAGACCACAGTCTGCCTCAGAGAGACGGAGAAGCCAGAAGAGAAAATGACAGAGGGAGAGCTGCCTCTAAGCCTTTGGTCAGAATTCCCAGCATGTGCATGTATGCATGCACGTTCCTCCCTAAATGTGTTCCCAAAATAGTGAGGCTCCTCAAGGGCATATTTCGCAGCACAGCGACATACCTCCCTAACCTCTCTAGTGACTTCCATGCCACCTCACACACTCACTCACACCAGCCGGCTGAGGTTTGGTAATGTGCGAATATCGCAGGCTATACGGGGGGGTCTCGTGTAGCTTTGGTCACAGTGGCTAAACTCCCCACTATCAGAGCCTGGTACTGTGACACCATCAGTGTGCGACGAGGCAGTGGAATGACTGTGGCCCTCTGGGTAATGAAGTCATATAACCTCACTAATCTTACTTGTTTTTAAACTGTATTAGTGTCATAATATTACTTCATTCACAACGGTTCAGTTGACCAGTGTTCAGTAGTGTTGAACTGTGTTTATGTTTGGTCGTCCAGTGTTCAGTAGTGTTTAACTCTGTGTTTATGTTTGGTCGTCCAGTGTTCAGTAGTGTTGAACTGTGTTTATGTTTGGTCGTCCAGTGTTCAGTAGTGTTTAACTCTGTGTTGGTGTTTGGTCGTCCAGTGTTCAGTAGTGTTTAACTCTGTGTTGGTGTTTGGTCGTCCAGTGTTCAGTAGTGTTGAACTGTGTTTATGTTTGGTCGTCCAGTGTTCAGTAGTGTTTAACTCTGTGTTGGTGTTTGGTCGTCCAGTGTTCAGTAGTGTTTAACTCTGTGTTGGTGTTTGGTTGTTCAGTGTTCAGTAGTGTTTAACTCTGTGTTTATGTTTGGTCGTCCAGTGTTCAGTAGTGTTTAACTCTGTGTTGGTGTTTGGTCGTCCAGTGTTCAGTAGTGTTTAACTCTGTGTTGGTGTTTGGTCGTCCAGTGTTCAGTAGTGTTGAACTGTGTTTATGTTTGGTCGTCCAGTGTTCAGTAGTGTTTAACTCTGTGTTGGTGTTTGGTCGTCCAGTGTTCAGTAGTGTTTAACTCTGTGTTGGTGTTTGGTCGTCCAGTGTTCAGTAGTGTTTAACTCTGTGTTGGTGTTTGGTCGTCCAGTGTTCAGTAGTGTTTAACTCTGTGTTGGTGTTTGGTTGTTCAGTGTTCAGTAGTGTTTAACTCTGTGTTGGTGTTTGGTCGTCCAGTGTTCAGTAGTGTTTAACTCTGTGTTGGTGTTTGATCGTCCAGTGTTCAGTAGTGTTTAACTCTGTGTTGGTGTTTGGTCGTCCAGTGTTCAGTAGTGTTTAACTCTGTGTTGGTGTTTGGTCGTCCAGTGTTCAGTAGTGTTGAACTGTGTTTATGTTTGGTCGTCCAGTGTTCAGTAGTGTTTAACTCTGTGTTGGTGTTTGGTCGTCCAGTGTTCAGTAGTGTTTAACTCTGTGTTGGTGTTTGGTCGTCCAGTGTTCAGTAGTGTTGAACTGTGTTTATGTTTGGTCGTCCAGTGTTCAGTAGTGTTTAACTCTGTGTTGGTGTTTGGTTGTTCAGTGTAGGTTAACTTTGTGTTCAGTTGTCCGGTCCTTGACCTCCTGCTCCAGTCATCTCAGAGGAGCTGATGGTGAATCACTTCCTGCCTGGCCTGAGGTGTCTGAGGACCGACATGGAACAGCTATCTCCTGAACACGAGGTACACACACACACACTGACCTCAAATGACCTGTTTCCCATGCCAGTTAAAGACCAGCTGATTCCCAGACCACTTACCACACAGCGTGATGTTGTCTCCAGGAGGGACACTCACCAGGCATACTTTCCACAGCACAGCAGTCTAACTGGTATATTTTCCACTGTGTGTGTCTCCTTTCCTGTTGCAGGTGATCCTGAGCTCCATGATCAAGGAGGGGGAGATAAAGGTAGAAAACAGAGGGATCGGACAGGCAGAGGGGTGAGTACTAACGCACACCAGTAAATCACTACTAAAGCACACCAGTAAATCAGTACACAATCACAGTCCTGTGTGCTGTGTCTGTGTGATGTATCTGTGTGCTATGTCTGTGTTCTATGTCGGAGCATTCAAAATCACACACACACACAACTCTACAAACTCTCCTTGTCTTTATCCGCTGGTTTTCGTCCCACACCATGAGTGCTGTTGACTGTTGGGTCACAGTCATATGACCCTCTGGAAGCCTAGCTGCATTAACAGTAGAGAAACTGCAGCCTTTAGATTCAGGAGAGTGGTAAGGAAGGCAGGTTAGGGGGAGGAGAGAAGAGAGCCTGTAAAGAGCATTGGGACTCAGCCATAGTGTGAGGGGGAGGTTAGGGAGTAGTGGAAATCAACTATTATAGACTGCCCATAGTGTGGCTGTCTTGTGAACATGTGTTTCTGCCTCGTTAAAAACAGAACTGTGTCTGTGTGTATGTGCGCACACGTGTACCCTCTGAACTCTTGAACTCTGAGGCTGTAGCCTAGCAACACAGTCGCACACCCCAATGTCATATTGAGTCTTGTTTTGAGGTTGTTAGTTTAATCATCATGTTTAATTCTAACTATAGAATCTCTCAGCATCATCATGCACAGTGTTAGAGACAAGAGTTGTCTGTTTTAGACTCAAAGTATCTATCAACAACCATGTTACTACACTACGGCACTCAACTCCAGCATTTTCCATAACGTTAATTTGACTATTGACCAAATTTAGTTGAAAAGTTGTTCCCCTACAGTTCTTTATCTGCTGTTGTTCAACCAGATTTAGGCAGAGGGGGAAAAAGAGGAACTCCTAACTGTCAGTCAGTAGAGACTGTTACTGTTGAAGCTTAGGAAACAGCTTTTCCATTTACCTGTCCAAATATATGGACGGAGAGACTGAAACAAGAGCAGAACAAAGCAAACAAATGAGCATTTGACAGTTGACACTGTCAATCACTGTATGTTTAGGGAGAGAACGATTGTAGAGATTATAGGGAAAACATTCTGGATGAATGATAGTATATTGATTCTTTGTGTCCAGGCCATTCTATAGGTTATATAATATATCCCATTCTACAGTATTATCATCAAAATATACAGTGCCTTGCGAAAGTATTCGGCCCCCTTGAACTTTGCGACCTTTTGCCACATTTCAGGCTTCAAACATAAATATATAAAACTGTATTTTTTTGTGAAGAATCAACAACAAGTGGGACACAATCATGAAGTGGAACGACATTTATTGGATATTTCAAACTTTTTTAACAAATCAAAAACTGAAAAATTGGGCGTGCAAAATTATTCAGCCCCCTTAAGTTAATACTTTGTAGCGCCACCTTTTGCTACGATTACAGCTGTAAGTCGCTTGGGGTATGTCTCTATCAGTTTTGCACATCGAGAGACTGAATTTTTTTCCCATTCCTCCTTGCAAAACAGCTCGAGCTCAGTGAGGTTGGATGGAGAGCATTTGTGAACAGCAGTTTTCAGTTCTTTACACAGATTCTCGATTGGATTCAGGTCTGGACTTTGACTTGGCCATTCTAACACCTGGATATGTTTATTTTTGAACCATTCCATTGTAGATTTTGCTTTATGTTTTGGATCATTGTCTTGTTGGAAGACAAAACACCGTCCCAGTCTCAGGTCTTTTGCAGACTCCATCAGGTTTTCTTCCAGAATGGTCCTGTATTTGGCTCCATCCATCTTCCCATCAATTTTAACCATCTTCCCTGTCCCTGCTGAAGAAAAGCAGGCCCAAACCATGATGCTGCCACCACCATGTTTGACAGTGGGGATGGTGTGTTGCTTTTACGCCAAACATAACGTTTTGCATTGTTGCCAAAAAGTTAAATTTTGGTTTCATCTGACCAGAGCACCTTCTTCCACGTTTGGGAGAGGCAAACGTTGAGAGCTGTGCGTCCTCCAAAACACAATCCAACCAAGCTGCTCTGCTTCTTGACACAATGCCCATTTCACCCAGAAGCCAGCCGCACCAATGTGTCGGAGGAAACACCGTACACCTGACGACTGTGTCAGCGTGCACTGCACCCGGCCCACCACAGGAGTCGCTAGAGCGCGATGGGACAAGGACATCCCTGTCGGCCAAACCCCCGCTGGGCCAATTGTGCGCCGCCCCATGGGTCTCCCGTTCGTGGCTGGCTGTGACAGAGCCTGGACTCAAACCCAGAATCCCTAGTGGCGCAGCTAGCACTGCGATGCAGTGCCTTAGACCACTGCGCCACTCGGGAGGCCCAATATAACTCATATATACACTTTGGACAGTTTATTAGGTACTTATTAGTTCACAAAAATGGTCACGTGGCTTGTTCTATAAAGCAAGCAGACAGGCATCGAGACATTCAGTTACTGTTCAATTGAACATTAGAATGGGCCAAACAAGTGACCTAAGCGACTTTGAGTGTGGTGTGATCGCCGGTGCCAGGCGCGAGAGTTCCAGTATCTCAGAAACGGCCGGTTTCCTGGGCTTTTCACGCACAACAGTGTCTAGGGGTTACAGAGAATGGTACAACAAACAAGAAACATCCAGTCAGCGGTTGTCCTGTGGGCGAAAACAGCTTATTGACGAGAGAGGTTGAAGGAGAATGGCAAGAATCTTGCAAGCTAACAGGCGGGCCACAAACAGAAGTGGTGTGCAGAACAGCATCTCGGGAAAGCACAACTTGTGGGCCCTTGTGACAGATGGGCTATTGAAGCAGACGACCACACCAGGTTTCACTATCAGCTACAAACAAGAAGGAGCCATTCCAGTGGGCACACGATCACCAACACTGGACAATTGAGGAGTGGAAAAACAATACCCGGTACGACGAATCCCGGTTGCGTCATGCTGATGGCAGAGTCAGGATTTGGCGTAAGCAGCATGAGTCCATGGCCTCATCCTGCCTGGTGTCAACAGTACAGGCTGGTGGCGGTGGTGTGATGGTGTAGGGAATGTTTTCCTGACACACGTCAGGTCCCTTGATACCAATTGAGCAACATTTTAAAGCCACAGCATGTCTGAACATAGAATCCATGCTCTGAAGAATTCAGGCTGTTCTGGAGGGGGGTTCCGACCCAGTACTAGATGGGTGTACCTAATAAACTTTAGCTCTCTGTGTGAGGATGATGCAATGTCTATAATGTCTATAATAAATGTACACGTTGACATTTTAGTGATTTAGCAGACGCTCTTATCCAGAATGACTTACATAGGGCATTCATCTTAGGATCGCTAGGTGGGACAACCACATATCAGTCGTAGTAAGTACATTTTCCCTCAAAGTAGTTATCAGCAAACTCTGTGCTAGTAGGAGAAGACATGCTGGCCAACATGTTCATTGTGTTTCTGTTCCTGTAGCTCTGTGTCCATTGCTGCTAGTCTGGTTGGTGAAGACGCTAAAACCAAGTTCCTGAGTAAGATGGGTCAGCTGACCACGTCCGGCGCCATGCTGGCCAACGTCTTCCAGAGGAAGAAATGATCTATCCTTCCGCCTGGGGCCCCAGCGCACTACATATCCCATGAGCCTCCAGTGTCCGGGAGCGCTGACCCAGCCACCAGTGATAGGCCAGGTCAGGGTCTGTTCGAATACCTTCTAGATGCATCCTTCACTCCTCTGTGACTCGAAAGGGGAGAGCTATCTGGCTGAGCCCTAGGAAGGGAGGAAGGAAGGGTGCGCTTTGAACTATTCGATCAGGGCCAGTGTGTATATCAATACTCTGAAGTGACTTCCTCGTCTCAAGGAGAGAAGACGAGATGAGTAGAGGAAGTCATTATAGACTATTGAGATGCACCTAATTGGGTTTGATTTAGCATTTTAGCTTGCGCCATGTCGGCACCAAAAGCTTTATGAATGTTGCAGTCCAGTCTAGTTAGAATGTTAGTGGCGTTCTATGTCAGAATGTGATTGTTCCGGAACCTTTTGGTGTCAACATGGAGAGGACTAGCTTACTAACTGACGTCTGTATGTTCATGGCTCTGGGGAAATGCCTACTTGAAGTCAAAATCGCCTGCCTTCATTTCGTCACGTCTCTCTCTCTCATTGTTGTTTTGATAGTCTCTATTTTATAACTTATTTATCTCTTAAGACTTTATTCCTCCAAAGAAATGTGCACATCACTTTATCATTCTTTTCTCTTTGTTGTGTGTATTTTGATTCAGAGTCGTCTTATTATATATGATGTACATGATCATCATCACTACCATTCATTGGCTTAGTTTGTTTATGTTGGAAATGTGAAGATGAAGAACACTGATTCCCTCGCTCCATGCCTCCCTCCTTCCTCCTTTCCCTGTCTCGTTCTGCCTCTGCGTGTTGCAGTGTCTCGGCTGGTTCTTATCTAAAGTGGCTGTTCTGATTTGGGTTTTGTTATTTTCTCTTTGGGATATGCTCTACAAGTAAATAACTGTATGATACACTGAAATGAAAAGGACTGTACCCATATTATTATGTACATTTGAAATTGGTGTCATGAAATAATAAAAGACGAAATAAACAATTGTGTACTTATACAGTTCATTTGGAAAGTATTCAGACCCCTTGACTTCTTCCACATTTTATGTTACAGCCTTGTTCTAAAATGGATTCAATAGTTTTTTTCCCTCCACGATCTTCACACAATACCCAATAATGACAAAGCAAAAACGGGTTTTCAAAATGTTTACAAATGTATAAACAATTAAAAACAGAAATATCACATTTACATAAGTAGTCAGACCCTTTACTCAATACTTTGAAGCACCTTTGGCAGCAATTACAGCCTTGAGTCTTCTTGGGTATGACATTTAACAAGCTTGGTACACCTGTATTTGGGGTGTTTCTCCCATTCTTTGCAGATCCTCCCAAGCTCTGTCAGGTTGGATGGGGAGCGTCGCTGCCAGCTATTTTCAGGTCTCTCCAGAGATGTTCGATCGGGTTCAAGTCCGGGCTCTGGCTGGGCCACTCAAGGACATTCAGAAACTTCCTTCTGGAAGGTTCTCCCATCTCCACAGAGGAACTCTGGAGCTGTGTCAGAGTGACCATTGGGTTCTTGGTCACCTCCCTGACCAAGGCCCTTCTCCCCTAATTGCTCAGTTTAGCCGGGTGGCCAGCTCTAAGAAGAGTATTGGTGGTTCCAAACTTTTTCCATTTATAAATGGAGGCCACTGTGATCTTGGGGACCTTCAATGCTGCAGAAATGTTTTTTTGTACCCTTCCCCAGATCTGAGCCTCGACACAGTCTTGTGGAAAGGTCAAGTGGTCTGATTACTTTAAGTATGCACTGTACACCTGTCTCTGATGGTTATTGTGAATGTGTGTGTAAAAATATCCACCATTGCCATACAATACACAGCTCAAAGTTTCAGCAGGTGTTCAGAGTAGTAAAACTAAGCCCTTGGTAAATAGACAGAATCCCCCCTCATCTGTCACACACACACACACACACACACACACACAGCCGCTACTACTCTAACTTCAAAGAGTGTTATGTCCCTTTGTCTGTCCAGGATTCCAAAGTTCAGTAGATGGGACAGACAGAGTTGCTGGCCCGTAGACTGGTTCAGAGCCATTACAAGTCCTAGCTTCGGTATACAGTGTACTGTAGGGAGTCATGTGTGACGCTACACCCTGTTCTGTCAATATATCACCCAGTCCCCACCCCTCCACAAAGAACAGAATTTGCATATTCACTTTAATATTTAACATTGTTACTGATTACTCACCAGGTGGACAAATAATGCATATATTTTAATACACTGTACTGCATGGGTAGAAATGAAATGTTGGTATTTTTCAGCGTATAATAATAATAATACACTGAACAAAAATATAAATGCAACATGTAAAGTGTAGGTCCTTGTTTCATGAGCTGAAATTAAAGATCCCAGAAATGTTCCATACACACAAAAAGCTTATTTCTCTCAAATTTTGTGCGCACATTTGTTAACATCCCTGTTAGTGAGCATTTGATCCTTTTGTCTAGATATTCCATCTACCTGACAGGTGTGGCATATCAAGAAGCTGATTAAACAGCATAGTTGTTACACAGGTGCACCTTGTGCTGGGGATAACACAAGGCAGCTCTAAAATGTGCAGTCATACAACACAATGCCACAAGTTTTGAGGGAGTGTGCAATTGCCAGGATGACTTCCGGAATGTCCACCAGAGCTGTTGCCAGAGAATTTGTTAATTACCATAAGCCGCCTCCACCGTTTTAGAGAATTTGGCAGTATGTCCAACCGGCCTCACAACCGCAGACCGCGTGTAACCAGCCCAGGACCGCCTTCTTCATTCTTCACCTGCGGGATCGTCAGATGTGTGGGGTGGGGGTGTGTAGTAAAGCCCTTTTGTGGGGAAAAACTCATTCTGATTGGCAGTGCCTATCTCCCCAGTTGGTGGACCTGGCCCCTGAAATGGGTGGGCCCACCGATGGCTGCGCCCCTGTCCAGTCATGTAAAATCCATAGATTAGAGCCCAATTCATTTATTTCAATTGACTGATTACCTGATATGAACTGTAACTCAGCAAAATATTTGAAATTTGAAATTGTTGCATATTGTGTTACTTAAATTGTGCTTTTCAAAAACCCTAAGTCGCTTTACCATTGTAGAAATGAAAAGAAAAACAGGACTCAAAACAAAACAGACTGAACAAAAACAAGAATAAAGTGAGGGGTGTGCTCAAAGAAGGGAGAGAGTTGGGGTTTGGATACGAACCCAGTTTAGGGTAAAGGGCGGGATCTGGGTTAGGATACGCACCTGGTGTAGGGTGGTGTGTTTAAGGGTAGGTGTGTTTGAGAAAGAGAGAGAGTATGTGGGTGATTTGAATGAGAGTTAAGCTATGTTTGCAGTGTGTCAGAAGAGGTTTTTAAGCCCAACTTTGGTGAATGTTGACTTTCTTGGGGTCCTGTGTTTTTACTTAACTTACTACTGTGTGTGTGTTTGGAAAGGGCCTCAATTGGGACTTCTTAGTCATACGACTGACTTTGGGCGAGTGTGTGTGTGTGCTGTGGTGACTCAGAAAATCATGTCTGTTTCCAAAGCAAGCAGCAGAAATGGTCTTCAAGTTTCAACCACGGGAACATGGTGCCTCTACGCTGCTGTGTGTGCGTGTGTGTGTGTGTGTGTGTGTGTGCCAGTGACACGACTGCAAACAGGATACGGAAGGAACCCTTTGAACTGAGTCCAGCGCTGTGGTCACTTTTATGGCAGAAACACACACACACACATTCAGTGTGTGGCAGGCCACTAGAGCGCTTATTAATGGAATCCTCCTCTGGCCTTTTCTCCTTTTCTGGTTGTCCATGTTTTACTCTCCCTTTATAAGTGGGTTGCCTGTAGCAACATGCATAACCAATGAATTATTTGCTTTTGCCTTTTGGGCAATGTTTATCCTTACACACACACAGCCAGATGTTTCTGTGGCTTCGGCCATGTTTGGTGTCAGAGGCTAAATTGAAGCGTTGAACTGTTAGCGATATGTTTGGAGTTTAAATTGAGGCATTTTATTGCTACGCTAGTCAGTTCCAGATCCTAATTTCCCCTCTGCTAACTGCAGGGAGGCTCGCCACAAATATGCCTTGCTCAGCGGGAGCTTACGGGAATGGTTGAGGAGAGGGGGGAGGGGGGGGAGCAGCGTGAAAGACTTCCATTGGCTCTGAGAAAAAACTATGTTTTAATACATACATTTTATACATACATATTGTTTTTCTGTCATTATAATGCTCTCATCAATGAAAGAGAGAAGCTTTAGTGTCATATTAGAGAGTAAGAACGTACATTCGAGTGTAGGCTAATACCTCTTAACAGAAACAAGAGCAACAAACCATCATCCGTATACAAACATACACTGAACTAAAATAAATGCAACAGGCAACAATTTCAAAGATTTTACTGAGTTACAGTTCATATAAGGAAATCAGTCAATTGAAATAAATTCATTAATATATGGATTTCACAACTGGGAATATAGATATGCATGTGTTGGTAACAGATACTTTAAAACCACTCAGTATCTGGTATGACCATTTGCATAGAGTTTATTTATTTTTTATTTAACCTTTATTTAACTAGGCCAATCAGTTAAGAACAAATTATTTTTTACAATGACGGTCTACCAAAAGGCAAAAGGCCTCATGCTGGGACGTGGGCTGGGATTAAAAATACAAACAAATTAAATATAAATATAGAGACCTAACAACACAGCATGGTAGCAACACAACATGGCAGCAGCACATGGTAGCAGCACAAAACATGATACAAATATTATTGGGCACAGACAACAGCACAACTGGCAAGAAGGTAGAAACAACACATCACGCAAAGCAACAATAACTGTCAGTAAGAGTGTCCATGAATGAGTCTTTGAATTAAGAAATTGAGATAAAACTGTCCAGTTTGAGTGTTTGTTGCAGCTCGTTCCAGTCGCTAGCTGCAGTGAACTGAAAAGATGAGCACCGCAGGGATATGTGTGCTTTGGGGACCTTTTACAGAATGTGACTGGCAGAACTATCAAGGCACAAGGCGAGACCCAAATGCAGACACAGGAGGCAGATGGTTGGAGTCTTACAATGTTTATTAATCCAAAGGGGTAGGCAAGAGAATGGTCATGGATAGGCAAAAAGGTCAAAACCAGATCAGAGTCCAGGAGGTACAGAGTGGCAGACAGGCTCATGGTCAAGGCAGGCAGAATGGTCAGGCAGGCAGGTACAAAGTCCAGAAACAGGCAAGGGTCAAAACCAGGAGGACTAGAAAAGGGAGAATGCAAAAAGCAAGAGAAAAGCAGGTGCTGTAGGTTTCATTGAGAGCAGGTAGTTTGCCCCCGGTGATGCGTTGTGCAGACCGCACCAGCCTCTGGAGAGCTTTGCGGTTGGGGGCAGCACAGTTGCCGTACCAGGCTGTGATTACAGCCCTACAGGATGCTCTTGATTGTGCATCTGTAAAAGTTTGTCAGGGTTTTGGGTGACAAGCCAAATGTATTCTCCTCCTCGCCTCCTGAGGATGTGGATAGGGGGGATGCTCCATCTGCTGTTTCCTGAAGTCCACAATAATTTCCTTTGTTTTGTTGACGTTGAGTGAGAGGTTGTTTTCCTGACACCACACTCCGAGTGCCCTCACCTCCTCTCTGTAGGCTGTCTCGTCATTGCTGATGATCAAACCTACTACTGAAGATTGAGTTGGAAGCGTGCATGGCCACGCAGTCATGGGTGAACAGGGAGTACAGGAGAAGGCTGAGTACACACCCTTGTGGGGCCCCAGTGTTGAGGGTCAGCGAAGTGGAGATAACCCGTCAGGAAGTCCAAGACCCAGTTGCACAGGGCGGGGTTGAGACCCAGGTCCATCAGCTTGATGGTGAGTTTGGAGGGTAGTATGGTGTTGAATGCTGAGCTGTAGTCCATGAACAGCATTCTTACATAGGTATTATTTTTTGTCCAGATGGGATAGGGCAGTGTGATGGTGATTGCGTCATCTGTGGACCTGTTGGGGCGGTACGCAAACTGAAGTGGGTCTAGGGTGGCCGGTAAGGTGGCGGTGATATGATCCTTGACTAGCCTCTCAAAGCAATTCATGATGACAGAAGTGAGTGCTACGGGGTGGTTGTTATCTTTGCCTTCTTGGGTACAGAAACAATGGTAGCCATCTTGAAGCATGTGGGGACAACAGACTGGGATAGGGAATGATTGAATATGTCTGTAAACACACCAGCCAACTTGTCTGGGCCAACAGCCTTCCGGGGCTTTGTTTAAATGTTTTACTCATGTCAGCCACAGAGAAGGAGAGGGGGGGCGCAGTCTTTGTTAGCGAGCCGCGAACTGCGAGCTGTATTATCCTCAAAGCGGGCAAAGAAGGTGTTTAGTTTGTTTGGAAGCGTGACGTTGTGGTCTAGCGGTTGTGAGGACACTTGGACGTAATGCCAAATTCTCTAAAACAACGTTGGAGGCGGTTTATTCTCTGGCAACAGCTCTGGTGGACATTCCTGCAGTCAGCATGCGAATTGCATGCTCCCTCAAAACTTGAGATATCTGAGGCATTGTGTTGTGACAAAACTGCACATTTTACAGTGGCCTTTTATTGTCCTCAGTACGAGGTTCACCTTTGTAATGACCATGCTGTTTATTCAGCTTCTTGATATGCCACACCTGTCAGGTGGATGGATTATCTTGGATGGATTATCTTGGTCTCTGTCAGAGCTGACGTGGTGAGCAGAGCTCTAGACTTAGCTCCAGTAGGTTCCATTGTGTCACAGAAACCTGCAATGACTGAGTTACAACTCCAAACCTCACTGTCTGTTCTGTGTTCCTGGAATTAGAACATTAAGTTCTACCAAGTTCCAGAGAACGCCTCCAGGAAATATTCCCCCACTCTCTCTCACCTAGTAAAAGAAAAAAACTTAACAAAAACAAAAGCGGAAAGCCTCTGAATTTGCATGTGAGGTTCTGCTTGTCCCTGGCGAGGGAGAGGAGAGAGTGACGCAGAGCTGAGTAAAGGTGAAGAAAGCCTTCCTTCTAAAATAAAGTGACGGTTATGCAAATATTAAATTACACCTGACGGCTTAGAGGGGAGAAAGGTAGGCAGGGGGGGGGGTTAGAGAGGATAGATGAGGCTGTTACAGAGGATCCCCAAATATCACTCACCCATTTTGTGACATATCAGAGGAAGTCCAGGGTGCAGGAGGGAGACAAGGTGAGCAGGTAGCTAGCTGCCTAGTGGTGGCTATTCAGCAGCCTGATGGTCTGGGGGTAGAAGCTATTGGCCAGTCTCACAGTCATGGTAATGAATACTTTACATTACAACCTTCCTCACAAAATGCCATGTTAGTTGAATACAGTGGAGAGGAAGAGACA
The DNA here is from genome assembly GCF_045791955.1 of Oncorhynchus clarkii lewisi. Classification (NCBI taxonomy): domain Eukaryota; kingdom Metazoa; phylum Chordata; class Actinopteri; order Salmoniformes; family Salmonidae; genus Oncorhynchus; species Oncorhynchus clarkii. Next base: position 17,862,647 of record NC_092157.1, on the reverse strand, counting down.
GACCAGATTTATACAATTATGTTTATTTAAATTGATTATATGGGTTCATTTACATTGTGAAACAACATTAGGGTCTACTTTAGGTGTGAGACTCAAACCATTGAACATTTACAGTATGTCTGAGGCAATCAACACACACGGATTATTTTATTCAATGGCGAGGGAGCAGTTTAGACTATGAGAGAATCTCAATTGCATGCTCCTCGCGTCCTCTCTCCTCGTCTCCTCAAAACCCATTGGAGGAGAAGGTCAGAGGGGCGGGATCTTCCCCAACTCTCTCTCCGGTAGTGCTAGTAAATTTACTGTGTTTTCACCGGAGGCTGCTCACTCTAGAGCGCGTGGGTGTTACTAGAGGAGAGCAGAGCGTGCATTACCGGGCATGCGAAGCGAGAATGCCAGACTGGTCTGGAGGCTGCACACTGTATCCCCCAAAATCCCTATAATTACCGAGAAAACCGTACCGGTTCCTTTGCTATCGACCATCCTAAATCTGCACAAGATAATTGGATTTCTTGTCTTCTCTGATTTGTGTCTCTAAGGAGGAGAGATGAGAGTTCACTTCCCTACCAGTTGGATATTTCAAGGCTGGGTCACCCATCTGGTTCTCAATCTGTGCGCACAGGTAAGTCATAGGCTACTCAAAAAAGTCATTGCATACATAAAAATGTGCTTTATATAGATAAAAGTTTTATTTAATGGGTGTATAGAGTTTTCTCTATATCTAGAGTAGGTCTTCATCTAGCCATTGTTATTGCTCTGGAAGAGTTGGTAGAAAACAGACATGCTTGAGCATCAAGTGGAAACATTTATGTTTGGGTCGTGACCAAGCACCCCGGCCCTCTACCGTTCCCTGTAAACTGTAAAGGACAGCTGGATGCATTCTTGCTGGCCTTAAGGTTGTTTTTACCGGACGTTCACGTTTCGGCTCCAATGTGTTGTGGGGGCGTTTGTCTTGTAAATCAGGATCATGTGGGTTTGTCTAGGGGATTTAGGACGTGTTCTCTTCCGTCTTTCTCCCCATCCTCCGGGTTGGTGTTGCAACTGTCTGAGCAATATGTTGCATGTCAGATATTCCATTGAGAAATGCAGGACCTACGGTTGCTTTCATGTACATTGGTACCTTTGCACTTACCCCATTCATATACACAAACTACCTTTAGCACCTAATTGATTAAGGTATCTTCTGGCCAGTTAAGTTTTTTAAAAGCCCCGACACTTGATCTAAACGTTAACACGCATTGCTTGCGGTACGGTTTTGGAAACGTAAGGAACATATCTTTCATATCAGCCAGAAATAATAATAATTCAAAAAAGCTTAAATTACTACACACCTGTATATGGTTACGGTTCCCACATGACCATATTCCCATGTTACAGCGCTTGTTTACTGAAAAAAAGAGGGAAGACAGAGTGTACTACCTGTACTAATTAGCTAGGACTATCTGCGTTTCCAAATACCTGTGAGGAAGTCGGACATGCCACAAAAAGTGTTGTCACTGAAAAATACTGTTTGCTAAAACTGTGTTAAAACAGTGGGCAGTAAGTGTGTATTTTGCATTTGTGAAATTATTTTGATCTGATATGAAAGTAAAGGGCTTTATGTTTCTAGAACCTTACTACAATTGAGAATCGATTCAAGTTTAGATGGAGCATTTGGCTGTTTTAACTGCCAGAGGCAATTCGCCTCTAAACAAAACAGGTAAGTTTCTTGGAAAATAAAGAGTAACTTTAGGCTCATTTAGTCCAGTATTGGGCTACCTTGCACTTTACAATGGAGTGCGTGAATCATTTACTCCATTACATGTTTTGACTTTGAAGTGAGGGGGGTCCTGTGCAGTTGGAATTTAAACACAAGTGAACACCAAACGTTTAAAAAATAAATAATTTCAGTCTATTTGTCCTCAACTATATACGATTTTCACTGAGTTGCACATGTCCATCTTTTTACTGGCAATGCTCGTTGTTATCAAAACATACATTTCTAGTCATATTTTCTATTGTAATGACTCTCTTCTTATGCGAGACAATTGTCAGTCTTTTATGCAATACCAAACACTACACTAGTATTCATTTAGTCATTTATGTTTTGTCTAATGTGCAGGCAAACGCTAAGTGTCTACAGTATCTTAACGCTAAGTGTCTACAGTATCTAAACGCTAAGTGTCTACAGTATCTAAATGCTAAGTGTACAGTATCTTAACGCTAAGTGTCTACAGTATCTAAACGCTAAGTGTCTACAGTATCTAAACGCTAAGTGTCTACAGTATCTAAACGCTAAGTGTCTACAGTATCTAAACGCTAAGTGTCTACAGTATCTAAACGCTAAGTGTCTACAACTATACTAACTGTACTAACTGGACAAGCCCAGGTGTTGCCTCATTCTCACTCCTGTAGGACAAGTCTTAACCTGAGAGAGTGACAGACGAAGAAACCAACCAAGTTGTGGACCGTGATAAATATAGCTTCTATTTGGGGAGAAAATACATTATTTAAAGTGAAAATATATTGTAGAATCTAGATATAGTACAGACTGTTTTTTAGCCATCAGCCTCATGACACGTTTAACTGAGTTCCCCTGCAAGCCGTTCCGCACACTAAAATCACAATGTTTCCATTCCTTTAATCATTTAAAAACAATAAGTATAGCCGTACATGATTTAATGAAAAGCATTAAACATACACATTGTTTCACATTCTTTAATAACAGACTCATAAACACAATCACACAATAGGGTACAGCATGCTTCACAGTTTCCCTGGTGCTTCACAACTTCCCCCGCAAAACGTGATTTATTGGAACCTCGCGCGTGCTAAAGAGCAGAGGACGAAGGAGTTCGCTTCTGCTGCGGAGTTCGTGGTAAAATATAAAGCGTTGTGGTGGTGCTTCGATGACAGAGAGACAGACATACAGTCTACTACAGCCCACATCCGGCGGCAGACAGTACTTTAGATGGAGATCTGTTTATAAAGGGCTATAAACCATTGTTACATATGTTAACCATAAGTAAACTGTTTATAAGTCATTACATATCATTTATATCCCTTGGTAGTAACATGAATGGACATGAGATTATCATGCAATAATTCACAGAGTACCTAGATTTTAATCTGTAGTCTACAAATACCCAGGTGTTAAATCATTAATGCGGGAGAGGTTGTTCTTGGCCTGGTGTCAGAGTTTGGGGTGGCGGTTATGCAAATCTGAGAAAGACTGGAATGTATCTCATGTCAGAGAAGATGATGGGATCAGGGATTGCAGCCCCCCCCCCCCCCCCCCCACCCCCCCATACACAAACAAAGAAGGATAGTATTTTACAGGTGCTACTGGTTGTGAGAACTGTCACACACTCTTTCTCTAGTCTTCTATCTCACTCACTCATTCACACTCAGTCAGCCACTCATCTCTCTCTTTCTATCCCTCGCTCCCCCCCCCCCTCTCTCTCTCTCTCTCTCTCTCTTCCTCTCACTCTGAATTCATTTAAATTCAAATAGCTTTAATGGCATGGGAAACATATGTTTACATTGCCAAATCAAGTGAAATAGATGATAAACAAAAGTTAAATAAACAATAAAAATGAACAGTAAACATTAAACTCACAAAAGTTTCAAAGGAGTAGAGACATTTCAAAAGTCATATTATGGCTATGTACAATGTTGTAACGAAGTGCAAATAGTTAAACTACAAAGGGGGAAAAAATAAACATAAATATTTGGTTGCCCTTTTCTTCTGGCAACAGGTCACACATCTTGCTGCTGTAATGGCACACTGTGTGGTATTTCATCTAATGGATATGCAAATGTATCAAAATTGGATTTGTGTTCAAATTCTTTGTCGGTCTATGTAACCTGAGGGAAATATGTGCCTCTAATATGGTCATACATTTGGCAGGAGGTTAGGAAGTGCAGCTCAGTTTTTATCTCGTTTTGTGGGCAGTGTGCACCTAGCCTGTCTTCTCTTGAGAGCCAGGTCTCTCTATCGCGCACTCTCTTCCTTTCTCTCTCTCTCTATTTCAATTCAAGGGGCTTTTGGCATGGGAAACATATGTTAACATTGCCAAAGCAAGTGAAGTAGATAATATACAAATGTGAAATTAACAATAAAAATGAACAGGAAACATTACACTCACAGAAGTTCCAAAATAATAAAGACATTACAAATGTCATATTATGTATATATACAGTGTTGTAACGATGAGCAAATGGTTAAAGTACAAAAGGGAAAATAAATAAACATAAATATGGGTTGTATTTACAATGGTGTTTGTTCTTCACTGGTTGACCTTTTTGTTGTGGCAACATGTCACAAATCTTGCTGTGGTGATGGCACACTGTGGTATTTCACCCAGTAGATATGGGAGTTTATCAAAATCGGGTTTGTTTTCAAATTCTTTGGATCTGTGTGTTCTGATGAAATAATGTGTCCCTAATATGGTCGTACGTTAGGCAGGAGGTTAGGAAGTGCAGTTCAGTTTCCACCTCATTTTGTGGGCAGTGTGCACATAAGCCTGTCTTCTCTTGAGAGCCATGTCTGCCTACGACGGCCTTTCTCAATAGCAAGGCTCACTGAGTCTGTACATAGTCAAAGCTTTCCTTAATAACCTCTTGTGCCTAGGGGGCAGTATTTTCATTTTTGGAAAAATAACGTTCCCAAAGTAAACAGGATATTTTGTCAGGACAAGATGCTAGAATATGCATATAATTGACAGCTTAGGATAGAAAACACTCTATAAAGTTTCCAAAACTGTAAAAATATTGTCTGTGAGTATAACAGAACTGATATTGCAGGTGAAAGCCTGAGAAAAATCCAATCCAGAAGTGCCTCATATTTTGAAAGCTCTGCGTTCCAATGCGTCCCTATTGAGCAGTGAATGGGCTATCAACCAGATTACTTTTTCTACGTATTCCCCAAGGTGTCTACAGCATTGTGACGTAGTTTTACGCCTTTATGTTGAAGAATACCCGTAAGCGGCTACATTGTGTAAGTGGTAACCTGATGGCTCTCAGAGTGATTCTCGCGTAAAATACATACATTTTTCCAATCGGTCCTACTGAAAAACCAATTGTCCCGGTGGATCTATTATCGAATAGATATTTGAAAAACACCTTCAGGATTGATTATAAAGAACGTTTGCTATGTTTCTTTATTATTATTATTATTATTATTTTTGTAATTTTACGCCTTTTTCTCCCCAATTTCGTAGTATCCAATTGTTGTAGTAGCTAATATCTTGTCTCATCGCTACAACTCCCGTACGGGCTCGGGAGAGACGAAGGTTGAAAGTCATGCGTCCTCCGATACACAACCAACCAAGCCGCTGCTTCTTTAACACAGCGCACATCCAACCCGGAAGCCAGCCGCACCAATGCGCCGGAGGAAACACCGTGCACCTGGCCACCTTGGCTAGCGTACACTGCGCCCAGCCCGCCACAGGAGTCGCTGGTGCGCGATGAGACAAGGACACCCCTACCGACCAAGCCCTCCCTAACCCGGGCGACGCTAGGCCAATTGTGCATCGCCCCACGGACCTCCCGGTCGCGGCCGGTTACGACAGAGCCTGGGCGCGAACCCAGGACTCTGATGGCACAGCTGGCGCTGCGTACAGCGCCCTTAACCACTGCGCCACCCGGGAGGCCCTCGTTTGCTATGTTTCTGTCGATATTATGGAGCTAATTTGGAATATTTTTCGGCGTTGTCGTGACCGAAATTTCCGGTCGATTTCTCAGCCAAATGTGAAGAACAAATGGAGCTATTTCTCCTACAAAAATAATATTTTTGGAAAAAAGGAACATTGGCTATCTAACTGGGAGTCTCGTGAGTGAAAACATCCGAAGCTCATCAAAGGTAAACTATTTAATTTGATTGCTTTTCTGATTTTGTGACCAAGTTACCTGCTGCTAGCTGGACATAATGCTATGCTAGGCTATCGATAAACTTACACAAATGCTTGTCTTGCTTTGGCTGTAAAGCATATTTTGAAGATCTGAGATGACAGGGTGATTAACAAAAGGCTAAGCTGTGTCTCAATATATTTCACTTGTGATTTTCATGAATAGGAATATTTTCTAGTAATATTTATGTCCATTGCGTTATGCTAATTAGTGTCAGTCGATGATTACGCTCCCGAATCCGGGATGGGTGTCACTAGAGCTTGGGTCAGTCACAGTGGTCAGGTTTTCTGCCACTGTGTACTCTGTTTAGGGCCAAATATCATTCTAGTTTGCTCTGTTTTTTTGTTAATTCTTTCCAATCTGTCAAGTAATTATCTTTTTGTTTTCTCATGATTTGGTTGGGTCTAATTGTGTTGCGGTCCTGGGGCTCTGTGGGGTGTGTTTGTGAACCGAGCCCGCAGGACCAGCTTGCTTAGGGGACTCTTCTGCAGGTTCATCTCTCTGTAGGTGATGGCTTTATGGAACATTTGGGAATCGCTACCTTTTAGGTGGTTGTAGAATTTAACGGCTGTTTTGTGGATTTCGATCATTAGCGGGTATCGGCCTAATTCTGCTCTGCATGCATTATTTGTTGTTCTACGTTGTATATCTCTATCTCTTCTTTTAAAGCTTGTGATGGTTCACAGCACACACACAAACAGGTTGGGAACCAATGTTTGCATGTAACAGAACTGAATGTGGTTGCACTTCAGATAAAATAAGAATGGATGGAGGTTAGAGGTGCCTATGTAACATCCTGGCCTTTCTCTAGTTTAGCCTGTAATCATTAGGGTGGATCCAGCCATGCTCTTATATATTTAATGAATTAAAACATATTGCAGCAACGTCTCAATTATGGCCTGATGTTCGGAGGCAGAGGAAACTGAAATACGATTCCCAGCATTCTTTTGTTTTCCTGCCCCCTTTCGCCCAAATCTGTCACTGAGCAATACTGTCTGTCACGGTTGGGTGTCAATAGTCTCAACATGCCTTCTTCCCTCACCTCCTTCCTGCATATCCTTCCCTCATCTCTGAAACATTGATCCATGACAGTTATACGGTAAGGCAGCGTTTACAAAACTGGGTTCTCGGGACCCCAAGGCATGCACGTTTTGGTTTTTGCTAACACTACACAGCTGTTTCAAATGATCGAAGGTTGATGATTAGCTGATCTGAATCAGCTGTGTAGTGCTAGGACAAAAACCAAAACATGCAGCCCTTGGGGTCCAGAGGACCGATCTATATATGGCCCATCCAGGAATCAAACCCACAACTATAGTGTTTCCAGCACCATGCTGAGCCATCGGAACTACTGCTCCATTACTCACCCACCTTCTTCTTCGATGTATGGGAAATGTGTCCTTCTCCAACAGCTGTAAGTTGATGCATGGCAGCATTGCTCTGATCTCAGTCAGCTTGTCTCCTCTAACACATGTTGCTCCTTATGACTGTGGTCACAACTATGAGTGGCATTCATCATTAAAAGCAAAACAATGACTGATGTGAGACACTGTGGAAGTAATTGAACTGGTTGGGATCTCTGGCACCACAGACACACAGACTAAAACCGTATCAGTGGAGGTTTTCAAAGGGTTGGTCGCAGAAAGCTTGTTTGTTCTGGGTTGCAGCTTAAGACGTGGCTACAGACTTTGTTTTTGTTTACTTGGTGGGTAACAAGAAAAACCTGAATGAGAATCTTTAGATGAGTTTCTGTAGTCTGTGATTGGGGGACAGAGCTGGCATGGGGGCACAGACAGCAGAGGGAGAGATGGAGAGAGGCAAGAGTTGTGCCATGTGACAGTGAAGTAGAGCTACTGTAAGATTCTTTAGGATGGGGTTAGTAATACTAGGGAGAAGCACTCTGTGCTTGTGGTGTTTGAAGGTTTATATAAATGGAGAATTAGGTGTTTTTGTTAGTTCTATTCCTTCACAAAGAAACTTTTGGTTCAGCATATTTTCTCTCATAACAGTATTATTCTGTAATTCAGAACACTGGCTGGGGAGGTACATGCATATGTGTGTTTGTGGTGAGGGGTATTGTATTAGCTTACCATTGAACCCCTGCCAACAGCAGTGGGTGGGTAGACCACAGCACGATCAGTGTTCACAGTAGAGAGAAACTCATGTTTTAAGTGTATATTACACAGATGTAGGATCTTAATCTTGCGATTACATTCTTGAGTCTTCTTGGGTATGACGCTACAAGCTTGACACACCTGTATTTGGGGGGTTTCTCCCATTCTTCTCTGCAGATCCTCTCAAGCTCTGTCAGGTTGGATGGGGAGCGTCGCTGCACAGCTATTTTCAGGTCTCTTCACTCTTCAAAGATGTTTGATTGAGTTCAAGTCTGAGCTCTGGCTGGGCCACTCAAGGACATTCAGAAGCCACTCTTGCGTTGTCTTGGCTGTGTGCTTAGGGGCTTTGTCTTGTTGGAAGGTGAACCTTCACCACAGTCTGAGGTCCTGTGCGCTCTGGAGCAGGTTTTCATCAAGGGTCTCTTTGTACTTTGCTATATTCATCTTTCCCTCGATCCTGACTACTTTCCCAGTCCTTGCCACTGAAAAACATCCCCACAGCATGATGCTGCCACCACCATGCTTCACCATAGGGATGTTGCCAGGTTTCCTCCGGACTTGAAGCAAAGAGTTCAATCTTGGTTTCATCAGAACAGAGAATCTTGTTTCTCATGGTCTGAGAGTCCTTTAGGTGCCTTTTGGCAAACTACAAGCCGGCTGTCATGTGCCTTTTACTAAGGAGTGGCTTCCGTCTAGCCACTCTACCATAAAGCCCTGATTGGTGTAGTGCTGCAGAGATGTTTGGCCTTTTGGAAGATTCTCCCATCTCCACAGAGGAACTCTGTCAGAGTGACCATCGAGTTATAGGTCACCTCCCCTGACCAAGGCCCTTTTCCCTCGATTGTTCAGTTTGGCCGGGCAGACAGCTTTAGGAAGAGTCTTGGTGGTTCCAAACTTCTTCCATTTAAGAATGATGGAGGCCACTGTGTTTTTGGGGACCTTCAATGCTGCAGAAATGTTTTGGTACCCTTCCCCAGATCTGTGCCTCAGCACAATCCTGTTTTGAAGCTCTACAGAAAATTCCTTCGACCTCATGGCTTGGTTTTTGCTCTGACATGCACTGTCAACTGTGGGACCTTGTATAGACAGGTGTGTGCCTTTCCAAATCATGTCCAATCAATTTAATTTACCACAGGTGGACTCCAATCAAGTTGTGGAAACACATCAGTGAAAACAGGATGCACCTGAGCTCAATTTTGAGTCTCGTAGCAAAGGGTCTGAATACTTGTAAATGTAAATAAACTGTTTCTGTTTATTTTTTAAAATTGGCCAAAAAAAACATATTTGTCATTATTGGGTATTGTGTGTAGATTGAGGACATTTGTTTATTTAATCCATTTTAGAATAAGGTTGTAATGTAACAAAATAGAAGGGGTCTGAATACATTCCCGAATGCACTGTACACTACAAGTTTCAAATTGAACTGGAAAGTTATCCTGCAACAGGGTGAAGATCCTACATCTGTACACCAAGCTTCAATGAGCCACTGAGGCGACCACCCTCCCTCCACAGCCAAGTATCCCCTTGGTGACTACTACAATGCCAGTATGCTCTGCTGAAGTGGGCACTATTTGTATTTTATGGTCTTGTTTAAAAGGGCTTGGTCGTTAGAACAGTTTGGAATCAAATCATTAGAACAAAGTTTTATTCCAGTAATGTTGTATTCCAAAATGCATTCTGTTGACAGTGAGAATGTTTGCAGTGGAATGCCTTGAGGGGTTGGGGGTTTCTTTCTGTCTTGGGCAATCCTCTTCTCTTTTCCTCCAACAACCACTGTTTAGTCTTATTGATAGACTTATATCTCATGTCTACAAATTCATGAATGACCCTTACAAACAACACACATGATAAATGAGCATGTTCACATGTGAAGTAGCTGTTTTCACACGTTCAGCAGAAATGTTCACATAAGAAAAGAGACACGTGAAGTCAGTTGTTCACATGTCTTGAAGTCCACTTTTTATATGTGAGGGGAATAACCCGTTTTCACCTCACATTTCACGTGACAGACGTTCACACGTGTCATTTTTCACATGTCCAGACATGAACCACCTTTTTAACCAGATTTTTTCCCCATGCGTTTTCTTTTTGTACGGTGAATAAACAAATGAGTGAATGACATTTTGTTTAAATTTACTGTCACCTGCCAATAATTGTTTTAGGCCTTGACACAACCAGATTGGCCATAGTGGTTTGTGTTTTGTCTTCCAGAGAGCCCTCTCCAGACCCACCTGTACCCAGCAGCAGTACCTCAAAGACAAGAGATGCTGCAGGAGGTGTGAACCAGGTAAACTAAACCAGAGAAATACATGAATGGCCATTAACACCCAATATGACCACTCTACAGAACCAGTTGTCTGGGCTTTAGCAGAGAGCCATCATATGCATGGAAGAAAGAAACTGCCATGTTTCATTTTTCCTGAAAATAAATGAGGAAGGATGTGAAAGAGGAAGTGACTTGCTGCAATACATACACATGTGCACACACCCTACACATGCCCTAATCCCCAAATAACTGTCCATCTCTAAGCGTAACGGAAATGTATCTATTTTAGCCTCTTCCTCTTCCGCTTTCTCTTACCTCAGCAGATCACTGCAGCAATGCTGTATTAACCTGTGGCCAGTCTAACCCTCTCGCTCTTCCCCACTCCCCAGGGTCCTATGTGTTTGCAGAGTGTTCTGGGTACTCTGACACCAAGTGTCGTCAGTGTGGTCGTGATGAGTACCAGCCTGACTGGACCAACGAGACCAAGTGTCTGCCACAGAAGTTCTGTGACACAGGTCAGTAGGTGACTGGAGTCTAGTCTAGTTGGAAGGATGACTTTAAGTCTACTGTTGAAGCTTTGTTTTCTATACATTTTAGCAAAGGCTTTTAGAGATGCTGATGTCTGTGGTGTTTGCTTTGGTTAACCCCTAACCTCTGACCTGTTTGGGAAACCCCAGGTAAAGGTTTTAATCGTGAGAGGCCCAGTAACCCCCAGGCTGCGGTACCCTGTCAATGTCAACCTGGTCTAGAGTGTTCTCCTATCAACTGTGAGTTCTGTGAGAAGATTCCTACCTGTGGACCAGGATATGGACTGGAGACTGACACTGGTGAGAGAGACATACACACGCAGACATGAACATGCATACACACACACACACACACACACACACACACACACACACACACACACACACACACACAGGCAGGCACACACACATACTTCTGTGTTGCCACTGTTGTTAGCAGTCCAGTTTTTCACTCTTCTCTGTCATGTGTGTTTTAAACTCAGAGGCGGGCAGGAGAACTTGTGTTGCGTGCAAGAGAGGATATTTCTCTCCCAACACCTCTATAGAACCATGCAGACAGTGGACCAAGTGAGTTAACACACACCTATACCGTGTCCCTTCATACAATGTCTTTTCCCCTGGGTGCTCCTCTTCAGTCCAGTGTGTCCCATTCAGTGAGGCAGGAACAGGGTTCTACAGGCGCTCGAAGCTCCACCACAGCGCTGTTCTGACTAATGCTGAACCACTTCCACTGGAACACAGAGCAGCTTCTAGCACTGCCTGACTCTGTGGTCAACCAAGAGAACAGAGGGGGAGGGAAGGAGAGAAAAAGAGCAGAGCGAGAGAGGGAAAGAAAGAAGAGAGAGAATGCCTGAATTGCTATAAAACAGAAATAATGACCATGTGTCCTTGGGTGTTTTCTCCTTCCAGTTGTAAAGGCCTGGGGAAGAGTGACAAAAAGACCGGTAGCGACCAGACTGATGCTGTCTGTGGACCCCATCTCTCTGGTTCCTCTACCTCCTCCTGGGTCCTAGTGTGTATTCTGTCAGTCATCACTGTCCTCTGTCTCCTCATCCTCCTGCTCTTCTGCTACAAGGACAAACTCAAACTACTCTCAGGTACCCGAGTGAGAAATTAAATTTGTCCGCCGTGTCTCATAGACTAGAGGTAACATAGTAAACGTAAATCCTGAACACCCACGGTCGGGGTGGATAGGTGGGCGTATACTGTGAACATCTAGCAACCCGAAGGTTTTGTGTTTGAATCTCATCACGGACAACTTTAGCATTTGAGCTAATTAGCAACTACTTAGCATGTTAGCTAACCTTAACCCTTTAACCTAATTCCTAATCCTAACCTTAACCCTAATCTTAACCCCTAGCTAAAGTTAGCCACAACAAATTGGAATTCGTAACATATCATACGAAATGGATGATGGACATCCATAAATTAATACATACCATACTAAACGTAACATATGATACTAAATGGAGGGAGACAGATTTACATTTGCTATGTTATGTCTACCCAGGTTGAATTTGTTGCAGAGGACAATATTCTTGAAGGAATCATTTTTTTATAGAAATATTCCTTGGCATAAAATGTATCTGAAATGAATGACTGTCATCCTCTTATGTTTTACAGTGAATTTGCGATTATGTGTCCAGAATCTGAAAAGGACCCGGATACAGCAGGTAGGGTAGACTTTTTGATGACATGCATAAACAGTAGACTAAATAAAACATTCAATGGCTCTCAGACTAACCTATCTGTTTGTGATTCTCTCCAGGAGACTCTGGCCCCTCTCTACCACAGTGGGGGTGAAGGAGGTGGGGTAGGGGGGCAGAACTGCACCCTGTGTGAGAAAACCTGTCTGATTGTCCTTGCTGACACGCCCTCAGAAACTCTACACACCTGTCCTACAGCCATACCTGGTGACCGGGTCAAACTACCACCCATTAAAGAGATGAAGGAGGAGAGGAGGGAGGAGGAGGATGAGGGGATGGGAAGTGAGGGGTCAGGGGAGGCGGAGGAGGTTTCTGAGGAGGCTGTGTGTGAGGAGGGTGTATCAGAGGGTGTGTGTGTGTCTCCACTGTGGGCTGGCTCCTGTGTGTGTGTGTTGTCTGTGAGGGAACCTTTAGAGGTAGGAGAGAATGAAGACTGTAGTCAGGCCGTCAACCCTGGAACCCTCGGGACCTGCTCCTGTGGAGGAGATGGGGAGAGCAGGGATGGAAAGAAGGATGAAAGGAAAGATGGAGGGAGGGAGAGGGCCAAGATAGTTGAGGGCTCTCAAGGGAAGAGCTCTGAGATGAGCTGTAATACCTCCCCCTACTCCCTTTCTCCCACCTCCTCCCCCCTTTCCCCCGTCATGCCGTCATGTGACCTCTACCTGCCACTGACCCCAGCCAGGTCAGAGGTCAAAGCTCAGCTGATTGACAGCTCACAGAGGAAAGTGGATGGGCTATACAGACTGAACTCTAGCATAAGCTCCACACCCACCACAGACACCACACCCACTTCAACCTCCATAACCTCTCCTGAACCCTCTGTGACCGTGGGAGACCAGCAGTCCAAGCTAAGCTCTGAGGCCTCCGGCAGTGAGCCAAACCAGGGACTTTCCTGGAGGGGCAGTGGAGGAAACAAGCTCTTATCTGGGGGCTCGGAGCTGGAGTGTGCCCCTGATTGTATCCAGAGCCAACTTGCGGAACCAGCACTCACCTCAGGTATATACTGCACAGCAGTGCCACACTTTTTTACAAGAAAAAGGCTAAATACAGTATTCATATCCCTTGACTTGGTCCACATTTTATTGTGTTACAGCCTGAATTCAAAATGGATTAAATATATTTTTTAATTCTCACCCATCTACACACAATACCCCATAATGACAAAGTAAAACATGTTTTTAGAAATGTTTGCAAATGTATTGAAAATCCAATAAAGAAATAACAAATTTACATAATTATTCACACACCTGAGTCAATACTTTGTAAGTACAGCTGTGAGGCTTTTTGGGTAAGTCTCTAAGAGCTGTGCACACCTGGATTGTACAATATTTTCCCAGTTATTCTTTTTTAAATTCTTCAAGCTCTGTCAAGTTGATTGTTGATCATTGCTAGACAGACATTTTCAAGTCTTACCATAGATTTAAGTAAAATTTGTAACTAGGCCACTCAGGAACATTCAATGCGTCTTGGTAAGGAACTCCAGTATAGATTTGGCCTTGTTTTAGGTTATTGTCCTGCTGAAAGGTGAATTTGTCTCCCAGTGTATGTTAGCCAGCAGACTGAACCAGGTTATCCTCTAGGATTTTGCCTGTGCTTATAGTTGTATTCTGTTTATTTTTATCCTAGGAATCTCCCTAGTCCTTGCCATTGACAAGCATACCCATAACTTGTGCAGCCACCACCGTGCTTAAAAATATGAAGAGTGGTACTCAGTGATGCGTTGTGTTGGATTTGCCCCAAACATAACGCTTTGTATTCAGGACCAAAACTACATTTCTTCACCACATTTTTTGCAATATTTCTTAAGTGCTCTGTTGCAGACAGGATGCATGTTTTGGAATATTTGTATTTTGTACAGGCTTCCTTCTTTTCACTCTGCCATTTAAGTTAGTATTGTGGAGTTACCACAATGTTGTTGATCCAACCTCAGTTTTAAAATCACCATTGGCCTCATGGTGAAAATCCCTGAGCAGTTGCCTTCCTTCCCGGCAACTGAGTTTTGAAGGACGCCTGTATCTTTGTAGTGACTGGGTGTATTGATACACCATCCAAAGCCTAATTAATAACTTTGCCATGCTTCACCAAGGGATATCAGTGTCATCTTTTTAAAATGTTACACATCTACCAATCGGTGCCCTTCTTTGCAAGGCATTGGAAAAACCTCCCTGGTCTTTGTGGTTGAATCTGTGCTTGAAATTCACTACTCGATGAAGGGACTTTACAGATCATTGTATGAATGGTACCGAGAGGGGGTAGTCATTCTAAAATAATGTTAACCATATTATTGAACGCGGAATGAGTCCATGCGATTTGTTATGCACATTTGTATTCCTGAGCTTATTTAGGCTTGCCATAACAAAAGGGTTGAATAGTTTTTGACTCAAGACATTTCAGCTTTTCATTTTTTATTAATTTCTAAAATGTTCTGCAAACAAAATTCCACTTTTACATTTTGGGGTACTGTGTGTAGACCAGTGACACAAAATCTCAATTTAGTCCATTTTAAATTCAGGCTGTAATGCAACATAATGTAGAAGAACTAAAGGGGTGTGAATACTTTCTGAAGGCACTGTCCACATGTCATTATACATTCCAACCATTGTTAAAGAGGAAAGATAAATACATCCACTGGTGTTTCTCCTGGGTTATTGGATCTGGGTTATTGTACATTGTTTTGGCTAGGACTGTAACTGAGATTTCAGAAATATCTTTTCACATTGTTGCTCCTCCAAAATAAGTATATTGGTTTCCGACTAATATTGTACACTGTTGGCTTGTTTTAAAGACCACACACAGTAGGAAGGGGAATGTGTGTGTGATGAGCCAGTGATTACACCGTGCTGTAACGTGTGTGTGTTTAGCTCTCTGAGTGTGAGCTCTGCCCACCACAACACTCCTGTTCACCCAGTTCCAGAGTTCTACAGGGTTTTGCAAAGTGACTACAGGTCTAATTGAAACAAGATGTGCTCTGAATACACATCCCTTGAGTAATACCCAGACTCACACACTTTCAGACTCTCGTTGATCACTGTATACTTTAATTATGCCCCAAAGCAGCAGTAAGTAAATAAACCACATTTCTCATAATGCAGTAATAACATGTCATTAACTGGACTTCCCGCTCAGAGAGGTTAATTATGGCGGGGGCTCCCAAACCTTTTCACTCAGGGCCCCCCTTGAAGCATTGGGGAACATCCCACACAACCCTGCGCGCGCACACGCCACATCTATTTCTATGAGCACAAGCACTGGAGAGAATTTAGCAGGTTTAAAGCTTATTTTTTGCAATTCTACACATTTTGTCATGGGATGCAAAGAACATTTTACAGTTTTAAAGCAAATCTTCTTGCAATTCTATATGTTTTGCCATGTCTAATGTGTGTCCATGTGCTATTTGAGTGACAAAAAAAATTGAACAATATCTATGGGCTAAAAAAAACAAATAAAAAAGCTTTAGCTGACAGGCTAGTTGATCTGGAAATGTCTGACAAGTTCTAAAGTTATAAATACTGTAGCTCTCTAAGGTATGTACTGACTGATATGACAAGAGGAACTGATGATGCACTACTATTACGCACCTCTCAGTTTGGGAACAACTGAATTATGGGATCACACCTCGGTGAGACGGGCTGCATCTCAATAGTCCTTGTGTCTCCTGGACATAGACCTGCACGATAGGTGAAAGTAGTATAGCGAGCGAAGCGAAGACAGGTGTTCCCCATGACTACATCAGCTCCAGAAGGAAAGGAGATGAGGAGAGGAAGCCACTTTAGACTAGAATGAGATGCAGAGCAAGTTTCACACTCAGTTTACGTCTGTTCCATTATTTTCCTCTCATAATTGATGTTATCTGCCCTCCTAGGGTAGTTAAACTGTAGACAGTCTGCTGTAAACAGAGACACCAGGGGGTTTGTTTGTTTTATTGATGGTGGTGAAATTACATTTTTACACCAGGCTGGCCAGACTGGTATTCCAGTGCCAGTAAATGATTTCAGATGGGATTCTAGACACTGACACATACTATGTTATGGTTTGTGTGCATGTGCGCGTGCGCGTGCGCATGCATTCGTGTAAATGAGGTGTGAGGAGTGACTGTCTCATTGCACCTCTACAGAGTTAACATGGGAATATGAGAGAGAGAGAGAGGGGGGGGGGGGGAGGGGGGGGGTGTTGAAATGGGCAGCAGACAGAAACAGACATGGACTTCTGTAGTTTTCCAGTTGTGTTTATAAATACCATCAACGGTGTGAACTACTAACATGGAAATAAGGGACAAGATGGCAGTTTGTTCCTCTTGGTTTGAATGCAAACGCCAGAGTTGTTCCGATGGCTCAGTTGGTTGGAGCATCGTGCTTCTCACAAGTTGTGGGTTTGATAATACATTAGCTGTAAGTTGCTTACGATACAAGCGTCTAAATGCCAGCTTGAATAACAGCAATTCTATTTCAGCAGTGAGACGGACATGTCGTCTGTAATAATGTTATGACAAACTATACTTCTCTACGTCTAAATGGCAGCTTGAATAAAGTTTGACATTTTCACATAGAATGAAAACTGCTGGTCACACTGAAACCCTGATGTTAAATTATATGTTTATGATGTGCTTGACCAGGACTATGGTCAAAGCAACCGCAGCCGACCACGGTCTTTCTATGGTTACTGTGCACGGTCATCATCACTCCTACTCGCTATTAGTCATCTGAGGTCGCCCCTAACATAAACATATTTTTTTATATCACAGCTTTAGAGGATCCTGTGTTTGTGTGTGTTACTGCATAATTACACAACCATAACATACATTGGCCTCTGTACACATTTCAAAAGAGGTTTGGTTCTCTGCGTTGGTTGGTTATGTCCCTTAACCTCTGGTAGTGAAATTAAACCTGATACCATTTTGGGAAAGAGACCACAATGGCAAGACTCTTAACTAGGCTAACTGGCTAAACTGACCCCTTAATTCTCTGTCTCTCTTTCTCTCTCCCTCTACTCTCTTCTCTCTACCTCTACTCTCTCTCTCTCTACTCTCTCTCTGCCAGGTCAGGTGACGGGGAACAATAACACCACCTTCATCTCCAGCGGTCAGGTTATGAACTTCAGCGCTGATGTCATCGTCGTCTACGTCAGCCAGACGTCGCTAGGCAACGAGGAGGAAGGGCCAGATGATGCATTCGGAATCCCCGTCCAGGAACAGGCCAATGAAAGAGCTCCGTTGTTCCAGAGTTCTGCCTCCTCCAAAAGTGTCGGTCATTCACCTCCACCTTCTCCAAGGAATTCCATTACCCATAACCCCCCACAGCAGGATGACAACCTGCCAGTTCAGGAAGTGACTGATGAGTTGCCCAGTGACTGATGAAGTGAGACAAGAAAATTGTGGATAGTGTACCATAAAGAGAGGAGTGAAGCCACAGACTAGTTGACACTCCAAAACCTATTGCTACGACCTACTTGAAACAATAGTCCATAGTCTTCCTGGGTAGGTGGTAGGAATTGGAACTGTGCCATAGACTTAGATCTGGAACCTGGAGGACTGTGTTCCTCATCTGGACCTCATGGCTGTCTCAATAGTCTCATGAAGCCTCCTTTACTTCATTGTCTCCTTTCTTTCATTCTTACTGATCTAAAAGAGCTGGACAACTGAAATCAAGTCCATGACTCCCTTCTTGTTGTTATCCTTGGTGTTGATTTCTTCTCAGAGCACCACGAGTGCGGTTTGTTGTTAAGAAAAATGCTATGCATTTGTTGAGCTATATACTATACATGTAAATGTGTTGTTTGTTTTCTAAAATATTGTTGATGTTGGACTAATGAAGAAATCTTTGGAACGAAAGCATTATTGTCGTAATACAAAAACCATGGAAGTGGATCAGTGATCCACACTCGTGTGATGAGTAACCTTGTCTGAAAAGACTTGTGTTAGCTTTAGCTCAGAGGGCTAACACAGTCTTGTGGACAGCAGGACACCCGGGATTCATCCACCTTAATCAATTGTGTTGACCCAAAGAGAATAAAGACTGCACTATGCAGAAATCACTCCGCCATTTCGTGGTTACTAAAATCGAATAGTTTGCCTAATTTCAGTCTGTGCCAAAACAAGCATGTCTAGTGTAGAGAATCATTGTAGCATCTAAATCGCTGGGAAATATATTTACCGTAATCAAAAATGTTGTATTTTCAGCTGTTTGAAGCTGGTGTAAAAATATTTAAGTAAAAGACGCAAAAAACTAAACTTCAGAACGGAACGCATAGAAATAGTGCACATAGAACATATCTACTGCTTCTTTGCTTTGAATGATAATGACCGATCGATATCTCCCGTTTCTATGTGAATTTGGTCGGGTCACCCAAAAAGTTACATATTGCAGCTTTAAGACTTTACCTGGTTGAACAACAGTGTCTCCGAGCATTTTGTATTATTCAATATTTAAATCAGAGACACTCACATTTAGTGTCATATGTTATGTTTCGTATGGTAGGTATTCATTTGAGGATGCCCATCATCCATTTCGTATGATATGTTACAAATTACAATTTGTATAATATGATACGAATTTGAAAAATGTATGATACAGTATGTTACGAATTCCAATTTGTTGAGGCTAACGTTAGCTAGGTGGGTAGGAGGCTAATATTAGCTAGCTGGCAAACGTTAGTTATGCTAGGGGTTAAGGTTAGCAGGTTAAAGAGTTGGGTTTAGCTAAAAGAGTTTGAGTTCGGGTTAGCTAAAAAGTGTAAGGTTAGGGGAAGGGTTAGCTAACATGCTAAGTAGTTGCAAAGTAGCTAAAAAGTAGTAAGTAGTTCAAGTAGATAATTAGCTAAAATTGTCTGTGATACGATTCGATAATGTTTGCATTATACGCCCACCTGTCCCCCCTGTCCTTTTACTTTTTGCCTTAAGTAAACTTCTGTCTTTTGTAACCATACCAAACGTAACATATACTAATGCTACTGTCTCGGATTTACATTTACTTTGTTACGTCTAGTCTATTAGACCAGGCTGTGTTGAAATGAAAACCAGCTCACACAGTTAGTCTACAAGTCCAAGTCTAAGACCAGCTATTGAATAGCTAACCAATCAAATAAAGCTTTCAAGAGTTGAAAGTGAAAACTTGTCTGTAAATAAACTATAAATATTGATTCAAATTTCAATAAATGACAGAACTGTTTTGATTCAAATGGAGTGTTTTTTTTGTGACAGCAGCCATACCTTTATTCCATGGTTTACTGTCTGCTATCTGGTCATTACAATTAAGTTATTTATCTTCTCTCTGAGCCATAATGTCTGCTATCTGGTCATTACAATGAAGTTATGTATCTTCTCTCTGAGCCATAATGACTGTGAAAACAGAGCTAATTACACATGTGGCAGGGCTTCAGTTTCTGTCACTGTCCCAATGCAGACAGACAGACTGACAGTATTTCATTATCACACAAGATGGCTGGCAGTATAGGGCCAACGTAGCATTGGCCACGTTTAGCTTGCGTAGCATCTAGGATAGGGCTATTTTCTCTAAAACCACATGAGAAGCGCTGGAGATGCTGATTTAGGGCCTGGTTTGGGTCATTTGTGTTTGCGTGCAAGTGTACGTGCGTGTGTGCCATTGAGAACCAGAGGCCCACCAGGAGAGGAGGGTATTTTCTGTTGTCTGTGAAAACAGGAAGTTATGACTAGCCTGCACATGGTTTACATCAGATGCCTTCAGCTCAGCTGCTTTTAGAGAACATAAGAATAGAGAATGTGTAGATTTAGAGGGTAATGTATTGGAGAACATTGGCACTAAACTATGATGCCACCGAGTAAAGGATGTATTACTTGTATTACATGTATTGCACACAAACAAATACCCACACTGCATTTCCTGTAGTGTTCTAGTTCGCTGCTGGTGACACAGGGCAGCAAGTTCTCACCTGGAAACTACCAGAAACTTCTCAGTCAGAAATGCTGAAACTGGAATATCTTCACCTGCTGTTTAGACAGGCTTGAATTACACCTGAGGTGAAACAGAACCTGTATGGAAGTGTGAGACTCCATTCTTATGTAGGGACCTGGGATTTTACTAACCATACATGTGACATTAGGTTTTCACAGTCCAGTCACATGGTCAGGATAAAACATGGTGGCCCACTAATAGGAGGAGCCTCCGGCTGGCTATCTCTCTTGACTAACTCCTTCCACATCTCTACTTATCACAGAATACTGTTACTATTCAGATACACATTTTGTAAGAAAGAGTTTCTCTAAGGCACAGTAATGAATTAGACACAACTCTCCCCCGATGAAAGAATGGTTTATCTGGGGCCTATCAATAGACCATTAACAATTTGGAGACATGACACACACACACACACACACACACACACACACACACACACACACACACACACACACACACACACACACACACACACACACACACACACACACACACACACACACACACACACACACACACACACACACACACACACACATATATACGCTTGAATGCCCACACACACGCACACACACACAAGAGTCTCGACACACAGCGTCCTCTAGCACATCCGTTTCTGTGAGTGGACAGAAAGACAGACTGGTTGAAGAGGGGATTTCTGAAGTCTTACAAGAGGATATCAGTTTTCTATCAGAAGCACAGAGATGGAAAAGATCCGGTAAGACCAATCCCTATGGTTCTACTGTAAATATATGTAAAACCAATCCCTATGGTTCTACTGTAATTAGATGTAAGACTAATCCCTATGGTTCTACTGTAAATAGATGTAAAACGAATCCCTATGGTTCTACTGTAAATATATGTTAGACCAATCCCTATGGTTCTACTGTAATTAGATGTAAGACAAATCCCTATGGTTCTACTGTAAATATATGTAAGACCAATCCCTACGGTACTACTGTACTTAGATGTAAGACTAATCCCTATGGTTCTACTGCAAATATATGTAAGACCAATCCCTATGGTTCTACTGTAAATAGATGTAAGACCAATCCCTATGGTTCTACTGTAAATAGATGTAAAAACCAATCCCTATGGTTCTCCTGTAAATAGATGTAAGACCATTTGTTCTACTGTAATTAGATGTAAGACCAATCCCTATGTTTCTACTGTAAATAGATGTCAAATCAATCACTATGGTTCTACTGTAAATAGATGTAAAACCAATCCCAATGGTTCTACTGTAAATAGATGTAAAATCAATCCCTATGGTTCTACTGTAAATAGATGTAAAACCAATCCCTATGGTTCTACTGTAAATATATGTAAAAAACAAATCCCTATGGTTCTACTGTAAATAGATGTAAAATCAATCCCTATGGTTCTACTGTAAATAGATGTAAAATCAATCCCTATGGTTCTACTGTAAATAGATGTAAGACCGATCCCTATGGTTCTACTGTAATTAGATGTAAGACCGATCCCTATGGTTCTACTGTAAATAGATGTCAAATCAATCACTATGGTTCTACTGTAAATATATGTAAAACCAATCCCTATGGTTCTACTGTAAATAGATGTAAAATCAATCCCTATGGTTCTACTGTAAATATATGTAAGACCAATCCCTATGGTTCTACTGTAAATAGATGTAAAACCAATCCCAATGGTTCTACTGTAAATATATGTAAAATCAATCCCTATGGTTCTACTGTAAATAGATGTAAAACCAATCCCTATGGTTCTACTGTAAATATATGTAAAAAACCAATCCCTATGGTTCTACTGTAAATAGATGTAAAATCAATCCCTATGGTTCTACTGTAAATAGATGTAAGACCAATCCCTATGGTTCTACTGTAATTAGATGTAAGACCGATCCCTATGGTTCTACTGTAAATAGATGTCAAATCAATCACTATGGTTCTACTGTAAATAGATGTAAAACCAATCCCTATGGTTCTACTGTAAATAGATGTAAAATCAATCCCTATGGTTCTACTGTAAATAGATGTAAGACCAATCCCTATGGTTCTACTGTAAATAGATGTCAAATCAATCCCTATGGTTCTACTGTAAATAGATGTAAGACCAATCCCTATGGTTCTACTGTAAATAGATGTAAAATCAATCCCTATGGTTCTACTGTAAATAGATGTAAGACCAATCCCTATGGTTCTACTGTAAATAGATGTAAAAGCAATCCCTATGGTTCTACTGTAAATAGATGTAAGACCAATCCCTATGGATCTACTGTAAATAGATGTAAGTCAAATCCCTATGGATCTACTGTAAATAGATGTAAGACTAATCCCTATGGATCTACTGTAAATAGATGTAAGACCAATCCCTATGGTTCTACTGTAAATAGATGTAAGACCAATCCCTATGGATCTACTGTAAATAGATGTAAGACCAATCCCTATGGTTCTACTGTAAATATATGTAAGACTAATCCCTATGGATCTACTGTAATTAGATGTAAGACCAATCCCTATGATTCTACTGTAAATAGATGTAAGACTAATCCCTATGGTTCTACTGTAAATAGATGTAAGACCATCAAAGAGAAAATAACTGCGATTCAAAACGTATGCTGTTAATATTAATGTAATGAATTGTGTTGTCCCAGTCAATATCAACAACAAATGTCAAACAGCTTATTTGTTTATCATATTGGCTCTCTCTTCTTCAAGGTCCCTGATCACTAAGCACTGGTCGTCTGATGTTCGTCTGGATGGGAAGACTGCGATCGTGACGGGAGCTAACACTGGCATTGGCAAGGAGACCGCCATGGACCTGGCCAAGAGAGGTGGACCATACAATCTTACATTCTATTGCTCCCTTGTCTCCCTTATAGTCCATACACCCCCCTGTATATATTGTTCTTTTTTTACTGCTCCTCTTTACTTACTTGTTACTTGTATCTCTTATTGTTATCTGTATTTTTAAACTGCCCTGTCGGTTAGGGGCTCATAAGTAACATTTCCCTGTAAGGTTGTATTATATATATTACCTGTTGTATTCGCTGCATGTGACTAATAGCATTTGATTTGATATATGCGCCCCCGTGGAAATCGAATTAGCACAATAAAAACATCCCCATAACAATCGGTCTGTTTAAGCTAGACGCATGGGCTGCATCTCAATCCGCCACATCCTCCGATGTCGGCCTTCCGTATCTGCGGTGAAAGGTGGCAGAGCTACAGCGCTGTTTGTCAGACCAGGAGACGGAAACGGAAACGTCTGTAGCTTCCAAACTCTTATGACCCCTCAATGGAAAATTGAGACTGTTTTGCTCTACGACCCCCACAACCCCCACAATCGCCACGGGACTGAAGTCGGGTACTGCCGAATTGCCAACCTCTGTCTGTACACACTAATATGATCTCTCTATGGAAAGAGACTTTCGGGGTATATTTTTAATGAGAGAGGTAGGAACCAGTGGGGGTGCATTGCAGTGTATGCTGGGAGTTTTACAGGCTCCTGAAGTGACAGAAATGTGCTAGACATCATGGACAGTATGGTAGTTTGATACTTTTTGAAAGTGTGAAGATAATTGAATAAAAAAGGGGTTCTCTTACTCTAGGTGCACGCGTCATCCTGGCCTGCAGGGACATGGAGAAGGCGGAGCTTGCGGTCAGTGACATCGTCAGGGAAATGGGAGGGGCCAAGGTGGAAGCCAGGAAGCTTGACCTCGCTGACACCAAGTCCATCTGTGAATTTGCTGAAAACATCTACAACAGTGGGTTAAAACACACACACACAACACCATATACTGTAAAATATATTAAACACCATACTGTCAGGGCTCCAATACAGAGGTGTTCTGACTCTTTTTGTCCCCCAGCGGAGAAGGTGCTTCACTTCCTGATCAACAATGCAGGTGTGGCCACCTGTCCTTACAGCACCACTGTAGATGGATACGAGATGCAGCTTGGGGTCAACCACCTGGGTACGAGACAGAACGGCTGGTTTATTATCAAGACTGCAAGCAACACTTTTTTCCATTGCCACATAAAGATAATATATTATTATTGATTGATTGCCATTGATTGAAACCTATCCTTATGAACTATTTCCTATTTCCTTTTTCCAGGTCACTTCTTTCTGACTTTCCTCCTATTGGATCTGCTGAAGCACTCCGCCCCCTCCCGTGTCATCACTGTGTCGTCATCGACCCACGCCATGGGCAGGATCCACTTTGAGGACCTGAACAGTGAGAAGGAATACCACCCTGTCAAGGCCTACGTCCAGAGCAAACTGGCTAATATACTGTTCACTAGAGAGCTGGCCAAGAGGACCGCGGGTGGGTATGGGTGTGTGTTTCCATGCATGTAGCATCCTGTAGAGAATGGATCTAAGCGTACACCAGTGTGAGTGTCTCGTGTCTTAACCACCATCCCTCTGTGGTTGAAATAGAGCAAAGAGGCCCAGGGTACTTGAACAATATGTGTGTGTGTGTGTGTGTGTGTGTGTGTGTGTGTGTGTGTGTGTATTAACAGTTCTAGGTGTGACAGCCTATGCAGTCCACCCGGGGGTAGTGAACACTGATCTGATGCGTCACACAAAGCGCCCCCTACAGCTCATGTTTAAGAAGTTCAGCTACTTCCTCAAGACGCCAGCAGAAGGAGCCTACACCACTCTGTACTGCATCCTGACCCCTGATTCTGAACTCACCTCTGGGGGTTACTATAGGTCAGTGACCTTTCACCTCTCATCCCTGACCCTGAACACTAATATGTACAGTACTTGATTACCCATGAAATAAGGGTGTAAAATAAAATAATTCTCTCTCTCTCTCTCAGTGGGTGTGCACAGGCAGTGTGTGCCAGGGCTGGTAGTGATGAAGGCACCGCTCTCAAACTCTGGGCTGTTAGCTGTCATCTACTGGGCATCTGCTGGAGATGAACAGACACCCAATATTAATGCTATCTTTACACCAAATTGCTTCTTTCTGTCACGTCAAATACTGAGAAAATATTGCTATCATAAGTCCTACTATGTCAAATGCTAATTGTGAAGAGGGAGACAGACAGGTGATGTATGATGTGGCTGATGGTGAGCGTAGGTGGAAGTGGTACAGATAGGTGATAGAATGTGTAGAGTTAGTGTTGCAGTCAGTAAACTATCTGAGACTGACTGGACAAGGAAAGCTATATGTCAAATATTCAGTTTAACTAAATCATGTAATTCTCTTCTGTTTTTACACCTTTGATTCCTGTGCTTTCTGGAGAAAGTAAAATGCTATCAAATGCTATAATAACATTTTGCATTTTCTTGTTGGGAGTAATTTAGGTTTTCTGACTATTATTTAGACCAGCAATAGCTTTCTCTACATTAATTATATATTAGAACACGACTAAAATGGTCTGACAAGTATCACTAAAATTGGCCTATGGGGACATCTAGTGGTCAAAGCTTCAAACCACAAGACGACGTCTTAAAATGAGCGCTCGATCTGCACATTGACATAGCGTAACAGAAGATGACGATGATGTAACCAACTGAACCTCGGATTATAAAAAGGAAAGGTTGTGAGTTTCCTACAGGATACTCTGTTGACCTCGTCCCACAAACAATGTTAGTCACTCAGGATGTGTGGGACTATTTTTTTCCCCCAGAAAATGTAAGTTATTAAGTTTAAGTTATTATATTATTCTAACTAGGACATATTTGTAAATGTTTGTTCTCTGACTGGCAAAGTGTGCCATACCTTGTTCAGGGCGAAACGTGTAGTAATGTCAACTGCCATAATCAGCCAATTCGTTTGGTGTCCTTTTATATTCAAGGGAAAAGGAACAAACATTGTGGGCTAGGCCTTTACAAAACCTGAATTGGCTACCGGTAGGTTATCCGAATTGTTAAACTGAAAGTATCCGATCAATGAATTGATCAAATAAAAGGAAATAAATAATCTCACTCCACTCCTGGGGAAATTGTTCAAAAGAGGACCCCTGAGCAGTCAATAGTTCGAGACAGTAATTCAATAAAGTCGTGCTGAGCATATTGTAAGATCTCACAACATCTGGAGAATAAGTTAAAATGTCAAAAGATATTTTCTTAATTCATTTATTTACTCGCTGTTCAAACAGACAACCAAAACCAGTTCTTGATTAACCACTACTATATTATTATGGTAATAAAATTAAAACAATTCGCAGCACAACGACGGGCTGGAACGCACCCATAGTGTGACAGATGTCGGGTGGGCGGGCTGCAACGCGGAGGAATGTATCCATTGATACAACCTAGAGTTGAGAGGAAACTTGTTTAGATGAACTTGGGGTATTGAGGAGAAAGATTGGTCACTGGGAAAGGAATGCATTCAATCAGGTAGGTCAATGACTATTTATATTGGGGAAAACAAAGATGCTATGGTGGCAGTCATTTTCTCTTTCAGTGTACAGAACTATTTTCCTTCTTCAAATTCGAACTGTTATTACTGTTGTAATTATGAAACATTGAACAAATTGTTACCACTATGGTGTATTGACATTAAATTGCAATTAGACTAGTCCAGGGCTCTCCAACCCTGTTAATGGAGCGATACCGTCCTGTAGGTTCTCACCAACCCTATTCTAGCACACCTAATTCTAATAACTAGCTGGTTGATACATTGAACCAGGTCAGTTACAACTGGGGTTGGAGTGAAAATGTACAGGAGGGTATCTCTCCAGGAACAGGGTTGGAGACCTCTGGGCTAGTTTATCATGTCACAGTTTCTCAATCGCTTTGGCTAATTTCTTTGAAACAGTCTTAACGTTCTCTAAACTAAGTGCAATTGTCACAACTGTTTTATGGGACATCACAACTATTGTATATCTGCAAAATGTGGTAACTCACCCAAAACATTTCATACATGCTTCAAAACCGAATTGTGTCAGTAAATTGGCCAATGCCACCAAAATGAAAAGTTTTGTCATCGTGTGAGCCGTACTGGTCAAAATGTCTCGTAACCAACCCCTGCAACGATGGCCTGTGATGTCCTCCCAAGCAGCATTCATGGCATCTAACAGAGACATCTGATCTTGTGCCCGATAGTCATATACTTTCCACCTTCATGCTGAACAAAACTATCGGATTCAGGAATGTGGAGTATGGTGAAAGAAAAGCCATTGACATCCTTTCATGTGCAGCAAACCATTACCTAACAATGTTGGTTTGGTGGAAGCTGACATTATTCCACACAATTACATCTTTTGGCAAATCTGGTCTAACCTAACCTCTTTGTTGTTCTGGAATTAGGTCTCTGTAAAGTGTATTTAGGAAAGACAGGAGAAATTGGGTGTTATAGGGCCCAATGTAAGGAATGTGTGCTCACACCATTCTCAGAAATGGCAGCACACATTGTAATACTGCCCACACGTTGGCCTGGTGTGCCATTTGTGGCTCTGCATCCAATGAGGTTGTGGCCACGCCTCCTGCCTTTGGCCAGATTGAACCCAGCCTCTCCACAAAAACAAGAATGTGGGTCATTTCGTGTCCTTCCAGCTCCATTATTCTCTGTATAGTAACACAGAAACAAAATATAAAGTCAGCCTATTATAGAATCAGACAATTTAGTAAAGTAGAAATGTTTTCTTATGGGCATCTACAACTTCAAGAAGTATATACAGGCATCATTGAAGTACAGTATACCATCTACACACTGATATTTTACCTGGACATACTGGTATTACAGATCCTTCACTCTGTCACTATTCCTCTCAAATGGCACCTTGTACAGTTGTTTCTTAGTCATTTTTTAATAAAACATTTTATCTGTCTGTAGTGGAAATGCTGACCATTGATATTTGCAAAGATAGTCATCATTTATGATTGCACTTTGGATCTCTTAGCCTGATGGAATTGTTGGCTATGACCATTTTGCAAATTTCTTGTTCTTGCTGACGGCTGATTACTGCTGCTCTGCTACCAGCATGAGGTCGTTGTGCAGTCCTATATATGACATGTAGAGGTCGTTGTGCAGTCCTATATATCACATGTAGAGCTGCTCTGCTACCAGCATGAGGTCGTTGTGCAGTCCTATATATGACATGTAGGATTCACAAATAGACCATGTTACAGATAGTATATTGTATTCAAATTGTGCTGTACTACTGTATATATACATATCTTACAGTACATTGTGATTTTCAGACTTGCATTTACTTTTACAATAGTTGTGAATTAAACGCTGTAGCAAAAGTAGAGAAAGTACATATTTACCTGTTTTCCCTATGGAAAACATCTCCGCACCGCCCTGGACCTGTTTACATTAGGCTGAACTCTCTGACCAGCCTCTTCCATTGTAACACCATGGTTTATAACACTGTGGACCTGTTTACATTAGGCTGTACTCTCTGACCAGCCTCTTCCATTGTAAGACCATGGTTTATAACACTGTGGACCTGTTTACATTAGGCTGTACTCTCTGACCAGCCTCTTCCATTGTAACACCATGGTTTATAACACTGTGGACCTGTTTACATTAGGCTGTACTCTCTGACCAGCCTCTTCCATTGTAACACCATGGTTTATAACACTGTGGACCTGTTTACATTAGGCTGAACTCTCTGACCAGCCTCTTCCATTGTAACACCATGGTTTATAACACTGTGGACCTGTTTACATTAGGCTGTACTCTCTGACCAGCCTCTTCCATTGTAACACCATGGTTTATAACACTGTGGACCTGTTTACATTAGGCTGAACTCTCTGACCAGCCTCTTCCATTGTAATACCATGGTTTATAACACTGTGGACCTGTTTACATTAGGCTGTACTCTCTGACCAGCCTCTTCCATTGTAACACCATGTTTTATAACACTGTGGACCTGTTTACATTCGGCTGTACTCTATGACCAGCCTCTTCCATTGTAAGACCATGGTTTATAACACTGTGGACCTGTTTACATTAGGCTGTACTCTCTGACCAGCCTCTTCCATTGTAACACCATGGTTTATAACACTGTGGACCTATTTACATTAGGCTGAACTCTCTGACCAGCCTCTTCCATTGTAACACCATGGTTTACAACACTGTGGACCTGTTTACATTAGGCTGAACTCTCTGACCAGCCTCTTCCATTGTAAGACCATGGTTTACAACACTGTGGACCTGTTTACATTAGGCTGTACTCTCTGACCAGCCTCTTCCATTGTAACACCATGGTTTATAACACTGTGGACCTGTTTACATTAGGCTGTACTCTCTGACCAGCCTCTTCCATTGTAACACCATGGTTTATAACACTGTGGACCTGTTTACATTAGGCTGTACTCTATGACCAGCCTCTTCCATTGTCAGACCATGGTTTATAACACTGTGGACCTGTTTACATTAGACTGAACTCTCTGACCAGCCTCTTCCATTGTAACACCATGGTTTATAACACTGTGGACCTGTTTACATTAGGCTGTACTCTCTGACCAGCCTCTTCCATTGTCAGACCATGGTTTACAACACTGTGGACCTGTTTACATTAGGCTGAACTCTCTGACCAGCCTCTTCCATTGTAACACCATGGTTTATAACACTGTGGACCTGTTTACATTAGGCTGTACTCTCTGACCAGCCTCTTCCATTGTAAGACCATGGTTTATAACACTGTGGACCTGTTTACATTAGGCTGTACTCTCTGACCAGACTCTTCCATTGTCAGACCATGGTTTATAACACTGTGGACCTGTTTACATTAGGCTGTACTCTCTGACCAGACTCTTCCATTGTCAGACCATGGTTTATAACACTGTGGACCTGTTTACATTAGGCTGTACTCTCCGACCATCCTTCTTCCATTGTCAGACCGTGGTTTATGACATGGTCCACAATTGTGGCTCTGATTTCATCAGGGACTCTTATTCTTTGCCTTCTACCTCTTCCTCTATTATGTCTTCCCCTAACACCCCCACCAACCACTCTTACACATCTTCATATTTCTCCTCCACGAGCATGTAGCTGCTGTTCAGGGTTGTGACGTTCCTCCATGTTCATAAATGGTAGTGATTGTGCTGTGGGCAAGCTCCATATATATGCTTCCAAACTTGATTGGTTGATTGTGATTCATATTTCATTACTATGTCAGTTGGCAGGTCATTTTCCAATTTAGCAGACATCACAAACATTCCATGTCATAGATATTTATGGAATATACATGTATCTCTGACAGATTTTGCTCATTGAATGGATAATTTTGCATGTGATGGCTCACACGATGAAAGAATGTTGTGAAGAGTATGACAATTTCACTGAGAATCAGCTCATCAGTTTTGTTCAGCCATGTGCATGTAGCTATTGTGCAAATTGTAGACAATTGTGTTTAGTCTTTTGCACACAAGTGCCAAAACACGTGCAATTTGCTTTAATTAATAAGAAAGTCAAATCTGGTGTGAACAAGAAACTAATTGTTCAGAGATTTGAAAATATTGTTTTGAAAAAGAAAAAAATATTAATTTGAGAATTGAGCCAAAGCGATTGAGAAAAACTGTAAAGTAAATTAAAACAAAAACATATTTCTACTTCATAACAAATTTTATTATTGATTTTTACTAAAACAATCTATTATTTATCCAAGTTTGGTAGCCGATTTACTGAATAAATATTTAATCTAGTCGTATGCTCCATAGAAGATCATAACCTTTTTCACTTATTTACAGTTAATCATAAGCCGAATGAGTTACATTTCATAATTTGGTTCAGCACTTCAGCTAGTATTCTTACTAGTAGCTAGTTATTTAACTGTCTTGCTGACATCTAAATTAAGTTGACATTCTGATTATCTGCTCTGTGTGTCAGTGATGTGGTGTTTGTGTGTGTGTCACAGGAGGTTGGTGGCACCTTAATTGGGGAGGACAGGCTTGTGGTAAGGACTGGAGCGTAATCAGTGGAATGGTATCACATGGTTTCCAGGTGTTTGATGCCATTCCATTTGCTCCGTTCCACCATTATTATGAGCCGCCCTCCCCTCAGCAGCCTCCACTGGTGTGTGTGTGTAATATGTGTATTGTATGTTGTTGTGTTATGTTGTAATATTACTACATTTCCTGTCTCTGTAATAAGCTGTCTTACCACATCCTCCAAACGATTTCAACTGTTTGTTCAACTGTGTTCAACCGTGTTGATTGACTGTGTTGATTGTGTATTTGACTCTCTCTTGCTGTGTGTATCTGACTCTGTCAGGAACTTCTTCTGTGGCCGCTGGTCATGTGACGTGCGTCTGGACGGTCAGACTGTCATCATCACAGGAGCTAACACTGGAATCGGCAAAGAGACAGCCAGGGACCTGGCCAAGAGAGGTAGAGAACACACACACACACACACACACACACACACACACACACACACACACACACACACACACACACACACACACACACACACACACACACACACACACACACACACACACACACACACACACAAACAGTTTTGTGTTGCTATCCTTGTGGGAACCAAATTATTTTTATTTTTTTCCTAACCCCTAACCCTAACCTTGAGCCTAAACTTAACCCCAAACCCTATATCTAACCCTAAACCTAACCCCTAAGCCTAAAATAGCAACATTTTTTTGTGAGGACAGCCAAAATGTCCCGCCTTGCACGAATTTTCCTTGTTTTACTATCCTTGTGAGGACTTCTGGTACCCAAGGATAGTTAAACAAAAAAACACACACAAGTCGAAGTCTACATCCTTCACCAGTGATTGGTAGTACTCCTAGTAGGAGTGGGAACTATGGACAGGATTCTTCAATTAAGTATTTGTTGTCCTTCAACGAGAGACGACTAGTTTTTATTCAAATGCTTTCACTTGAGAAATTCTGCACCAAACATCTTAGTTAGATGTAAAATTGTGTGACCAAGACCTCCTTGGCAAAAACTTCCAAATGAATTACAGATTCATTGATTTTTCTTAGCCTTCCTCAAAATAGTCAGAATTAATCTATGTTGTTACTATGCTGTCTCAAGTATAAAATATATATTTTTCTAAACCGAGTGTATGGGCGCCTTTTAGCCTAATGATATTCTAAGTAGCAGTCATTAAGGATCCAGGAGAGGTGGAGACAGAGAGGGCATTGTCAGAGTAGACCGCTAAACATCCGTCCTATGCATGCGATGGAACGCACACGCACGCACACAAACACATGCACGCACACACACACACACACGCATGCACACACACACATGCACACACACACAGAGGGAGATGAAAGCTGGTTCTATGTACGTGGTCTGATTTGTTCCGTTGGCTGCACTTGAAAAGCTCTGTGTGGCACCAACTTCCTCTTACAAAACACAACTGTGTGTTTGTGTGTGAGTGGGAATGTGTGTGTGTGTATTGAAAGCATCGGGGGTCTGTTAAAAGACTATCAGAATGACGTTTCACTCATTCACAACTGAGGTTAGAGCTGGGAACGAAAGATTCATAACCGTCTGTCATTTTATTTCCTAAAGTAATTTGTTATATAAGGAAATATTGATCATACTTTACGATGTCAAGTAAGCTAGAGGAAATATATGAAAGAGAGTGGTTATATTAAAATATCAATATAATTGTATTACCAATACTATTTTATTTAATATGTCTAGACAGGCTGGGCCAAGACAAAGCCTTGCGTGCATCACACTCTGTTTCTTGGCTTACTGGAAAACAGTCTTTAACTTAAAGATCTGAAACTAGAATCCTCAAGTTACCTTCCTCTGTCCGTCAACTCACATTCATGTAGTTCAAAATGTATATTTTAATTTAACTCAATGAAAATTGCTGTGATGGTAAAATAAAATAGAATAACTAAATGTGTTAATTATGTACTATAAACAACAGCTAGATAATAAAAGAAAATGTTTGCAATGTCCAATGAAAACACACACACACACACACACACACACACACACACACACACACACACACACACACACACACACACACACACACACACACACACACACACACACACACACACACACACACACACACACACTACTTACCCATGTGGAACAAATAAAGGG
Source organism: Oncorhynchus clarkii lewisi (assembly GCF_045791955.1). Taxonomy (NCBI): domain Eukaryota; kingdom Metazoa; phylum Chordata; class Actinopteri; order Salmoniformes; family Salmonidae; genus Oncorhynchus; species Oncorhynchus clarkii. The sequence goes on along the minus strand of NC_092157.1, from coordinate 17,829,224 downwards.
CGTCTAATAAACGCTGTCAGCATGAAATCACCCTGGATCATCACTGTGTGTGTGATTGGCTCAACTCAAACTCTAACTTCCCTCTTAATTGTTTGTTTATCGTTTGTGTTTTAATTATGATTGGTTGCTCTGCCAGGGAATTTGGGAAACCATTTTGATCCCCACATCGGAGCGGAGAGAGGGGAACAAAGGCACTTTGATAGCTTCCAGACGGAACACACCCATGGAATAATGACGGTCTTCTATTCCATAATTACTGGGCCACCACAGCTATTGTGTGTGTGTGTGTGTGTGTCTCCCCTCATAGGCCCTCTCAGCAGGGCTGGGCTCATTAAAATAGGATGAGCAGTCCATTGTTTGCCAAGGGAAGATGAGAAACACAGTTTATACTGTTGCCTGTTTCTTTACTGACAAACACTGTGAAATAAACAGTTGGATATTCTGTAAACAGATATTAAGCTTGTGTTTTTAGAGATTTCTATGATATTTTGTTAAGCTGTTGAGAACGATCCATTCTATGATGTTCAGGGATTTTAAACACAAATGAACATCTTTCACATTTGTCCTCCCGTGTGCTAGTAACCTTATGACCTAACTCTGTGTAACCTCTGACTTCTTTGAACCCCCTCTCAGGTGCTCGCATCATCATGGCGTGTAGAGACATGGAGAAGGCGGAGGGCGCCAGGAAAGAGATCACAGAAGATTGTGGAAATGAAAACATTGTTGTTCACAAACTGGATCTGTCTGACACCAAGTCTATCAGAGAGTTCGCTGAGCTGGTTAACAAGGGTAGATAACCTTCAGGGTATAGGAATGGATGGATGGATAGATAGATGGAGGGAGGGAAAGCTTTTGCAGTGACAGTTTTTCTGGTGTTTGCAGAGGAGAAGCAAGTCAATATCCTGATCAACAACGCTGGCATCATGATGTGTCCCTACTCTAAGACCAAGGACGGCTTTGAGATGCAGTTTGGAGTCAACCACCTGGGTAAGATAAATCAATCAATGAACTTGTATTCATGTAGCCCCTTTCATAATGCATTTGCCATAAAATGCTGAGGTGTAACCAAAGCTTAAACCCTTCCCCAAAGTAAGTCAAGCCGATAGTGGAACGGGAAAATCCCCTGGGCCATAGACGATTCAAGGTTCCACTAGTTATTAAGATATATACAGTTGAAGTCAGAAGTTTACATACACAAAGGTTGAAGTCATTAAAACTCATTTTTAAACCACTCCACAAATTTCTTGTTAACAAACTATACTTTTGGCAAGTCGATTAGGACATCTACTTTGTGCATGACACAAGTCATTTTTCCAATACAGATTATTTCACTTAGAATTCACTGTATCAATTCCAGTGTTAGAAGTTTGCATACACTAAGTTGACTGTGCCTTTAAACAGCTTAGAAAATTCCAGAAAATGTCATGGTCTTAAAAGATTCTGATAGGCTAATTTACATAAATTGAGTCAATTGGAGGTGTACCTGTGAATGTATTTCAAGGCCTACCTTTAAACTCAGTGCCTCTGCTTGACATCATGCGAAAATCAAAAGAAATCAGCCAAGACCTCAGAAAAAAAATTGTAGACCTCCACATGTCTGGTTCATCCTTGGGAGCAATTTCCAAACTCCTGAAGGTACCACGTTCATTTGTACAAACAATAGTACGCAAGTATAAACACCATGGGACCACGCAGCAGTCATACCGCTCAGGAAGGAGACAAGTTCTGTCTCCTAGAGATGAATGTACTTTGGTGTGAAATGTGCAAATCAATCCCAGAACAACAGCAAAGGACCTTGTGAAGATGCTGGAGGAAACAGGTACAAAAGTATCTATATCCACAGTAAAAGGAGTCCTACATCGACATAACCTGAAAGGCCGCTCAGCAAGGAAGAAGCCACTGCCCCAAAACTGCCATAAAAAGCCAGACTACGGTTTGCAACTGCACATGGGGACAAAGATTATACTTTTTGGAGAAATGTCCTCTCGTCTGATGAAACAAAAATAGAACTCTTTGGCCATAATGACCATCATTATGTTTGGAGGAAAAAGGGTGACGCTTGCAAGCCAAAGGACACCATCCCAACTGTGAAGCACGGGGGTGGCAGCATCATGTTGTGGGGGTGCTTTGCTGCAGGAGGGACTGGTGCACTTCACACAATATAGATGGCATCACGAGGAACAAAAATGATGTGGATATATTGAAGCAACATTTCAAGACATCAGTCAGGAAGTTAAAGCTTGGTCGCAAATAGTTCTTCCAAATGGACAATGACCCCAAGCATACTTCCACAGTTGTGGCAAAATGCCTTATTGACAACAAAGTCAAGGTATTGGAGTGGCCAGCACAAAGCCCTGACCTCAATCCGATAGAAAATTTGTGGGCAGAAGTGAAAAAGTGTGTGCGAGCAAGGAGGCCTACAAACCTGATTCAGTTTCATCAGCTTTGTCAGGAGAAATGGGCCAAAATTCAAAACTTATTGTGGAAGGCTACCCAAAACATTTGACCCAAGTTAAACAATTTAAAGGCAATGCTACCAAATACTAATTGAGTGTATGTACATTTTTGACCCACTGGGAATGCGATGAAAGAAATAAAAGCAGAAATAAATCCTTCTTTACTATTATTCTGACATTATTCTGACACTCTTAAAATAAAGTGGTGATCCTAACTGACCTAAGACAGGGAATGTTTACTAGGATTAAATGTCAGGAATTGTGAAACAGAGTTTAAATGTATTTGCCTAAGGTGTATGTAAACTTCCCACTTCAACTGTATATACTAGGCCAACTTGGTGCGTCTGCGTTATCAGATTATCGAGATTAAATCAGTGCAGGCATGTTCTTAAACAGGCTAAAATGGTAAATCAGCATATTAGCCCCTATTTCCTTCCTAAATGTAGAACTAATTAGCGGCTGGCTTACGTGGATGTAGTAATTGCTCTCTGTCTTAACCTTAGCTCCGGCAGTAAGGCTATTAGCCAGTCAGGGATTAGGGCGGAAATTCAATCTGATTTGGATAGAAGTGAGTCTGACTTTTGCTGAAGTACAGTTTCTTTTAAAAACGGTTAGAATTCTCGCCATACTTCCTGGGTCCGTAAAGATACACACACAGTTGAACTATTCATACTGAAGAGAACATAATTTAACGACAGTTCATTACCAGTTTTACAGATAACAAAACATTCTTATGCACGCACACACACACACTGACAACATGCAAATTTGCCAGAAATAACACACACACACAGCTCATTGACCCTTCCCTGACCTGTCCCTAACCCCTGACTTCCTGTAGGTCACTTCTTGTTGACCTACCTGTTGGTGGACCTGATCAAGTGCTCGGCGCCAGCCCGCATCGTTAACGTGTCGTCAGTGGCTCACACCTGGACCAGCATGAGACTGGATGACATCAACAGTGAGAAGAGCTACGACCAGGTCAAGGCCTATGGACAGAGCAAACTGGCCAATGTCCTCTGCACACGTTCACTGGCAAAACGACTGCAGGGTAAGAGCTGCCCTCGACAGGCATAGCCGAACTGGTCTAGAACTGAATGTTTCTTTGAGAGAATTGGAGTTGACTCAAAATATTTCTTCATCTTCACAATCTCCGCAAGATGTTTTATGCAGTCACCTCTGTGTGTGTGTGTGTGTGTGTGTGTGTGTGTGTGTGTGTGTGTGTGTGTGTGTATTAATAAAATGATACTGTACTGTCTCACACATATACATCGTCCTGTTAAGATCCTCAAATAGACCATGTCATGTTTTCTCTCCAAAGCACCCTCCGGGAACTCTGAAAAGGACTTTGTTCATTTAGGCCGCTGCATGTTAGTTTCTCTAACTTTAAGACTCTCAAACCTTCTGTTAGCTATTCAGAATTAGAGGATCTATGGATAATCCTGTGTACCTACAAACCTAAGATTGATCAAATATCTCACCCTGTAACTGTGGCTAGAAGCAACTTGTTCCTACTAGTCATCATGACATGACTGAGCGTCCAGCTTGTGTGTGTTGTGTGCAGGCACCGGTGTGAGTGTGTTCTCCCTCCACCCGGGTGTGGTCCAGTCAGACCTATGGAGACACCTGAACAATCGTGTCCAGGTAGCGGTCAAGGTGTTCCGGCCATTCACTAAGTCCTCTGTCGAGGGAGCTCAGACCTCCATATACTGTGCTGTGGAGCCAGGACTGGAGAAGGAGAGTGGAGGATACTACAGGTACACGCATACTGTTTGATATTGTGAAAGGGTAACTCAGTGGTACACAGCGTTAATCAGGTAAGTTATTGTACATCTGCTCATTGACACTCATTGTGTTTGTGTGTGAACAGCGACTGTGCGCCTGCAAGGTGTTCCAGGACAGCTTCGGATGACGACTTGGCCCAGAAACTGTGGGAGCTGAGCTGCAAGATGCTGGCCATCACCTGGGAGTGAACACAAGACACTAGGCTGCATCTCAAATGGCCCCCTAGTCCTCATGTAGTGCACTGAATACATTGTGGATATAGTGCACGACGTGGCTTTGGCCAACAGTAGTGCACTGTATAGGCAAAAATGCTATTTGCCCAGATTTTTTTTACAGTTATTCTATTCTCACTATGTAGATTGCAATATGTTTAAAGCATTACTACTACAGTTGAAGTTTACATACACTTAGGTTGGAGTCATTCAAAATCATTGTTCAACCACTCCACAAATTTATTGTTAACGAACTAAGGTTTTGGCAAGTCGGTTAGGACATCTACTTTGCGCATGACACAAGTCATTTTTACAGCAGTTGTTTACAGATTATTTCACTTGTAATTAACTGTATCACAATTCCAGTGGGTCAGAAGTTTACATACACTAAAATGACTGTGCCTTTAAACAGCTTAAAAAATTCCAGAAAATGTCATGGCTTTAGAAGCTTCTGATAGGCTAATTGACATAATTTGAGTCAATTGGAGGTGTATCTGTGGATATATTTCAAGGCCTACCTTCAAACTCAGTGCCTCTTTGCTTGACATCATATGAAAATCAAAAGAAATCAGCCAAGACCTCAGAATAAAAATTGTAGACCTCCACAAGTCTGGTTCATCCTTGGGAGCAATTTCCAAACGCCTGAAGGTACCACGTTTATCTGTACAAACAATAGTACGCAAGTATAAACACCATGGGACCACGCAGCCGTCATACCACTCAGGAAGGAGACGTGTTCTGTCTCCTAGAGATGAACGTACTTTGGTGCGAAAGGTGCAAATCAATCCCAGAACAACAGCAAAGGATCTTGTGAAGATGCTGGAGGAAACAGGTACAAAAGTATCTATATCCACAGTAAAATGAGTCCTATATTGACATAACCTGAAAGGCCACTCAGAAAGGAAGAAGCCACTGCCCCAAAACCGCCATAAAAAAGCCAGACTACGGTTTCCAACTGCACAAGGGGACAAAGATCATACTTTTTGGAGAAATGTTCTCTGGTCTGATGGGAAAAAAATAGAACTGTTTGGCCATAATGACCATCGTTATGCTTGGAGGAATAAGGGGGAGACTTGCAAGCTGAAGAATACCATCCCAACCGTGAAGCACGGTGGTGGCAGCATCATTTTGTAGGGGTGCTTTGCTGCAGGAGGGACTGGTGCACTTCACACAATAGATGGAATCATGAGGCATGAAAATTATGTGGATATATTGAAGCAATATCTCAAGACATCAGTCAGGAAGTTAGAGCTTAGTCGCAAATGGGTCTTCCAAATGGACAATGACCCCAAGCATACTTCCACAGTTGTGGCAAAATGCCTTAATGACAACCAAGTCAAGGTATTGGAGTGGCCATCACAAAGCCCTGACCTCAATCCGATAGAACATTTGTGGGCAGAACTGAAAAAGTGTGTGCGAGCAAGGAGGCCTACAAACCTGACTGAGTTACAACAGCTTTGTCAGGAGGAATGGGCCAAAATTCACCCAACTTACTGTGGGAAGCTTGTGGAAGGCTACCCGAAATGTTTGACCCAAATTAAACAATCTAAAGGCAATGCTACCAAATACTAATTGAGTGTATGTAAACTTCTGACCCACTGGGAATGCGATGAAAGAAATAAAAGCTGAAAGAAATAATTATCTACTATTATTCTGACATGTCACATTCTTAAAATAAAGTGGTGATCCTAACTGACCTAAGACGGGGAACTTTTTACTAGGATGTCAGGAATTGTGAATAACGGAGTTTAAATGTATTTGGCTAAGGTGTATGTAAACTTCCAACTTCAGCTGTGTATGTATGTGTGTGTGTATATGTGTGTGTGTTACTGTAGTTGTATATGAGTAAACGGACAGAAAAATAGATTTGTTGAGGACTGAATAAAGACTGGTTGTGACTCATGTCTCAAATCCTGTTCCCCACATAGTGGCCACGTTTTGGCCCGAGCCTGGTGTAGATGGATTTGTCCTGATTCAAAACTCTGAAAATACAGCCTTTCTGTTTCTCCCTTTTACGGCATTAAGGCTGCATTTACAATTACTAGCAAAAGAGCTGATCTGATTTGCCAAAATACCATTTAGTGGGAAAAAAATATCAGAATTGAGCTGTCTGTGTAAATGCAGCCTAAGGGCTAAAGATCAAGCGTTACAGCGCGATTAATAGGCTGTGTTTACACAGGCAGCCCAATTCTTATATTTTGCCCAGTTAGTGGCAAAAGAGCTGATCTGATTGGTCAAAAGACCAATTAGTGAGTAAAAGATCAGAATTGGCTTGCCTGTGTATATACAGCCTATGTTATATGGCATTGGATTTAATTTTGTAGTACATATTATTAAAGGTATTGTATAAATATGTTGTAGCCTATGGTATTTTAGAGGGCATTGTATCATTACAGTATAAGTATAAGCTGTTAGAGTTATTTGTAACAACGTTTTGTAATAGCTGAATGCCCTCTTGCATTTTGGAAAGCGTTATTTTCCTATCTTCTATGGCTGCTTTTAGACAGGCAGCTCAATTCTGATATATTTTTTAACTAATTGGTCTTTTGCCCAATCAAATCAGCACGGAAAAAGATCTGATGTGACTGGTCAAAAGACCAATTAGTGGAAAAAATATCCAAATTGGGCTGCCTGTGTGAACGCAGCCTATTTCAGAGGGGTGATGCTCTTGCTTGAGATCTGCATGCTGAACACTGTCTAAGTTGTACACACTTTTCTACGGTCTTTCCGAATGGCGTGTAACTTGTTTTTGTACATCCGGGCTTGACTGTTTAACCTTATCCTCGGATATTAATGAGTGAGTTTGTGGACTGCTCCCACACATACACACACATTTATTTGATCTTATCTCTCAATGTTCATCTCAAAGTGTACCAGATCGATGCATTTAGCTGTTCAAATTCAAATGTTCTTCTTCCGGCGAGAATCCCTACAGACCCCCCCTACTAGGGTCCCCCTGTAGCTTTGGGCTAAGGCCCCAAATGTCCTTACATCTTAGAAACACCCCTGAAGGTACTAGACTACACTACTCATTGATCTCACTTACAGAAATCTACAACAGAGTACACCCACCCCCCTGTCACCTGGCTTGGCAAAAGCCTTTACTACAGTAGTAGGCTGATGGGCGTAATACAACAACAGCTCAACGTCCCGGTCAAACTGATGAGCTGCAGTCAGAACAACATTAAGATGAAGATAGAGCAGTCCGAGAGGAAATCGAACAGCTATGGACAATTCTGATGGTTCATGCTGTAGTGAGAACGTATACACACAGACATACTGTACAGACACTGATATTGAAACATACGTACACTACCGGTCAGAAGTTTTAGAACACCTACTCATTCAAAGGTTTTTCTTTATTTTTTAAAACAATTTTCTACATTATAGAATAATAGCGAAGACATAAACTATGAAATAACACATATGGAATCATGTAGTTAACCAAAAAAGTGTTAAACAAAACAAAATATATTTTATATTTAAGATTCTTCAAATAGCCACCCTTTGCCTTGATGACAGATTTGCAGACTCTTGGCAAATGTATAAAATGTAAAAAAAACTGATATCACATTTACATAAGTATTCAGACCCTTTACTCAGTACTTAGTTGAAGCACCTTTGGCAGCGATTACAGCCTCGAGTCTTCTTGGGTAGGATACTACAAGCTTGGCACACCTGTATTTGGGGAGTTTCTCCCATTCTTCTCTGCAGATACTCTTAAAACCTCTTAGGGATCCCTTAACGCTCAAATCCCGTTAGCAGGATAGATTAAATATAAATATTTAACATTCATATAAATGCAAGTGTAATACATCAAAATAAAGCTTAACTTCTTGTTAATCCAGCCGCTGTGTCAGATTTCAAAAAGGCTTTACGGCGAAAGCACACCATGCGATTATCTGAGGACAGCACCCCGCATACAAAAACATGAAAAAAAAATTTCAACCAGGCAGGTGCGACACGAAAGTCAGAAATAGTGATATAATAAATGTCAATCCCAAAAGAAAAACATTGAACAATTTCTAAAGACTGTTCACATCTAGTAGAAGCCATAGAAACTGCAATCTGGGCACAATGACCTCAAAAACAATTTCCCTGGATGGATTGTGCTTGGGGTTTCGCCTGCCAAATCAGTTCTGAGTTCTGTCATACACAGACATTATTTGAACAGTTTTAGAAACTTTAGAGTGTTTTCTATCCAATAATACCATGCATATGCATATCCTATCTTCTGGGCCTGAGTAACAGGCAGTTTACTTTAGGCACGCTTACCATCCGGACGTGAAAATACTGCCCCCTAGCCCGAAGAAGTTTTAAGCTCTGTCAGGTTGGATGGGGAGCGTCGTTGCACAGGTAAATATTTTCAGGTCTCTCCAGAGATGTTCAATCGGGTTCAGGGCCGGGCTCTGGCTGGGCCACTCAAGGACATTCAGAGACGTGTCCTGAAGCCACCCCTGCATTGTCTTGACTGTGTGCTTAGAGTTGTTGTCCTGTTGGAAGGTCAACCTTCGTCCCAGTCTATAGTCCTGAGCACTCGGGAGCAGGATCTCTCTGTACTTTGCTCTGTTCATCTTTCTCTCGATCCTGACTAGTCTCTCAGTCCCTGCCACTGAAAAACATCCCTACAGCATGATACTGCCACCACCCCGCTTCACTGTAGGGATGGTGCCAAGTTTCCAATCAATTGAATTTACCACAGGCGGACTCTAATCAAGTTCTAGAAACATCTCAAAGGCGATCATTGGAAACAGGATGCACCTGAGCTCAATTTTGAGTCTCATAGCAAATGTTCTGAATACTTATGTAAATAAGGTATTTCTGTTTTTTACTTTGTTGTTATGGGGTATTGTGTGTTGATTGCTGAGGATTTTTGGTAGTCCAGCACATTTCCATGATAACATATTATCATATTAACATATTATGAGTTCGTAACAGCTATTGAAAATATTATAATATTACAATCAATCAATCAAGGTTTCACGTTCAACCTTTTAGTGTGAAGAACAAAATAAAACCACCTTAAGCATGTTTTATAATATTTCAAAATATTTATTTGAAAATACAAAGTTCGTCATCAATATAAACGACAACACTAAAAATTGTGAATTTAGAAAACATGAACACTAAAAGGAGCAAAGTGTGCTTGTGTGTGATGCTGACTTATGTTAGCTCATGCATTTGTTACAAACCACAAGCATGTGACTGTGCTCTTTGCAGACGGGTGTGTTGCACTGAGAACACAAGCAGCTGACTTTTCTATCCTTTGTGCTTGGGCAGAGCTGGCACCTCTTCTGGCCCTGGCTGATCTGAGTGGTGGTGGCTCTCTTTCATCACCCCACATTTTCCATTGCCTCAGTTCTTCTGTGGAGATGGGAGAAACTTCCAGAAGGACAACCATCTCTGCAGCACTCCAACAACCAGGCCTTTATGGTAGAGTGGCCAGACGGAAGCCACTCCTCAGTAAAAGGCACATGACAACCCGCTTGGAGTTTGCCAAAAGGCACCTAAAGGACTCTCAGTCCATGAGAAACAAGAGTCTCTGGTCTGATGAAGATTAAACTCTTTGGATGGAATGCCAAGCGTCATGTCTGGAGGAAAACTGCTCATCCACTGTGACGCAGTCGCTGGGGATGAACCTTCCTCTGCAGGTCGATAGGAAAAGGTCCCACACATACCAGAAGGCTGCCAGGTGGCCTGTTGCCTCTCTGAACCCTCTGGTCCTCTTGTCATCCAGCCTCAGGTAGCGACGGATATCCTCACATCTTCCGACCGACATGGTGGCCCTATACATTGGACTCTGCAGTGGATCCAAAAATAGCTCCCGTGTGGAGACAGCCAACCTTTTCACCATGCCAATAAAGGCCTTTAGTTCCTCTTTGTTGACCTCTCTCCACGCTGTCGCAAAAGGGGCACTCCAATAAGACCCCTTTTTAATGGTTTTCACTCTCATCATCCTCCCCATCTGTGGAATCATCTTGGACAGCTGGACTACCAGGTGCATCCACAACTCCAACTTGACCTACAGGCACATAGTCTGTGTCAATTGAATTGGATACCTAAGATTCTGAGTCAGCGGCACCAATGCCTTCCTCATCCAGCATCTGTAAAACCATTTTCGTTGTATATCTGGCAGCATTCTTATGAGCCTCCTCATGAAACTCCTTTTACTCAATGAGTTAAAAATGAGAAATGAAAAAGGTGATTAATGAACATTAAAAACAAGATATTTAATAAATATTTGATTATTTACTTTGATTTTATTGTTGTAGCAAAAAGAAGGGTCAGTTTGACGAGTGCAACGCAGTGAATTCCATAGGAAACACATAAGGGGAATATTTGACCCACATATGAAAACTTGGGGTAGTGATGCAAAAATAATTTTACTTAAAGAAATAAGAAATTAAAAAACAAAAATAGGATGTTAAAACATTATAGACACATTGTCAATATAGCAAAAACAACATTAGGCCAGGATGTTTTGACCAGCATATCGATCCTAGGGTTAATAATGTTAGAATAAGGCTGTAACATAACAAAATGTGGAAAAAGTCAAGGGGTCTGAATACTTTCCGGAGGTACTTTATATACAGGTGAGGTCGGAAGTTTACATATACCTTAGCCAAATACATTTAAACTCAGTTTTTCACAATTCCTAACATTTAATCCTAGTAAACATTCCCTGTCTTAGGTCAGTTAGGATCACCACTTTATTTTAAGAATGTGAAATGTCAGAATAATAGTAGAGAGAAGGATTTATTTCAGCTTTTATTTCTTTCATCACATTCCCAAGTTTACATACACTCAATTAGTATTTGGTAGCATTGCCTTTAACTTGGGTCAAATGTTTTGGGTAGCCTTCCACAAGCTTCCCAAAATAAGTGGGGTGAATTTTGGCCCATTCCTCCTGACAGAGCTGGTGTAACAGAGTCAGGTGTATAGGCCTCCTAGCTAGCACCCACTTTTTCAGTTCTGCCCACAAATGTTCTATCGGATTGAGGTCAGGGCTTTGTGATGGCCACTCCAATACCTTGGCTTTGTTGTCCTTAGGGCATTTTGCCACAACTTTGGAAGTATGCTTGGGGTCATTGTCCATTTGGAAAAAAAACATTTGCGACCAAGCTTTAACTTCCTGACTGATATTTTGAAATGTTGCTTCAATATATCCACATAATTTTCATGCCTCATGATTCCATCTATTGTGTGAAGTGCACCAGTCCCTCCTGCAGCAAAGCACCCCAACATGATGCTGAGACCCCCATGCTTCACGGTTGGGATGGTGTTCTTCGGCTTGCAAGCCTCCCCCTTTTTCCTCCACACATAACGATGGTCATTATGGCCAAAGAGTTCTATTTTTGTTTCATCAGACCAGAGGACATTTCTCCAAAAAGTATGATCTTTGTCCCCATGTGCAGTTGCAAACTGTAGTCTGGCTTTTTTATGTCGGTTTTGGAGCAGGGGCTTCTTCCTTGCTGAGCAGCATTTCAGGTTATGTCGATATAGGACTCTTTTTTACTGTGGATATAGATACTAATGTAACTGTTTCCTCCAGCATCTTCACAAGGTCCTTTGCTGTTGTTCTGGGATTGATTTGCACTTTTCGCACCAAAGTACGTTCATCTCTAGGAGACAGAACGTGTCTCCTTCCTGAGCGGTATGACGGCTGCGTGGTCCCATGGTGTTTATTCTTGGCTGACTTATTTTGATTTTCCTATGATGTCAAGCTAAGAGGCACTGAGTTTGAAGGTAGGCCTTGAAATACATCCACAGGTACACCTCCAATTGACTCAAATGACGTCAATGAGCCTATCAGAAGCTTCTAAAGCCATGACATTATTTTCTGGAATTTTTCAAGCTGTTTAAAGGCACAGTCAACTTAGTGTATGTAAACTTCTGACCCACTGGATTTGTGATACAGTGAATTCTAAGTCTAATAATCTGTCTGTAAACAATAGTTGGAAAAATGACTTGTGTCATGCATAAAGTAGATGTCCTAACCGACTTGCCAAAACTATAGTTTGTTAATTAACAAAACAAGACATTTGTGGAGTGGTTGAAAACAAGTTTTAATGAATCCAACCTAAGTGTATGTAAACTTCTGACTTCAACTGTACATATATATGTATATCATTTTTTGAACACATATTTAATCCCTTTATTTTAGCAGGCACACACTTCCATGAATTGCTTCAACTGGTACCGGTTACCTTCAGACGAGTCCAGTGACACTTGTGGGGTACGTAGAGCAAATCAGAGAACGTCACCGTGCTCGTGAGAGTCTGTCCATAGAGTGGTCATATTAGTTTCTAGGCCAAACTGTACAAACACTTTCGAGACAAGTTACATTTTCGGGATGCCCGATTGTCTGATAAACGATGCAATGGAAGTAAAATTCCGTTTCTATAATGATTTGTGCATTTCTTATTTTCATAACGCACAGTGTACTTCTGGGACAATAGTTAGTCTATAGCCATAATACGCACCAATAAACCGGTCAGTTAACAATAAAATCCACCTTCATTAAATACCTGCATTCTCTTTCTTCAGTTTGTTCATCTTTATCCTCTGCTGGAGTTTAGACTTAGTGATGCTCTGCTCCACTCTCTGTTACACTACCTTCAGCTCAGTTCTGACCCCTCCACTCTCTGTTCCACTACCTTCAGCTCAGTTCTGACCCCTCCACTCTCTGTTCCACTACCTTCAGCTCAGTTCTGACCCCTCCACTCTCTGTTCCACTACCTTCAGCTCAGTTCTGAACCCTCCACTCTCTCCCTGAGCCCATGTGCCAGACACACAGAACAACAACACCAGCAGAGCTACTGCACCTCTCATTCTCAAATGACAAGTCTTTACAAATAATGCTGTAAAAAATTATGTAAAGAATAAAGTCAAGGATTCTGATCAAGCGAAACACTGCTGTGAGCTGACAAGACAGCAGGTCCTTTAAATCTGACACTGTAAAAGGCTGTGACAGAACTGAACCTTCCATTCAGTTGAAGAATCTATTTATCTACCTATAAAATAATGTTTCATGTTTTCTTAGAAGTGACTGGAACTCAACCAAGACACACATTGAATAGGAATAAACCAGAAGTTAGTGAGCCACTACTCCCATATGTTAGTTGTTCGTTGTATAATGGCTGAATTAGGACACACACTGTGTGTGTGTGTGTGTGTGTCTGTGTCCGTGTATTTGTGCCATGTTTTTTTTAAAGAAAAACATTATGTCAGCTGTCATTTTTGCTGTGTTATATTTGACAGATTAAAGTCCTACTCCAGTCTCCTTTTCAGCTAATTTATCACCTGATTTACTGAACAAAAGGCACATCTCCAAAGGTGGTCCAGGTATCCTCATGACATGGTGTGTGTGTGTGTGGGGGGGGGGGGGCTTTCCTCTTGTTCTCTATTGCGCCTCTATTGTTCCTCAAGCAAGGGGGAGGCCGATGACATCAGAGGGCACCATCAGACCAAATCTTTGAATGGCCTACTCAATTATGTTTGCACTACACACCACTATTTTGCTCAAAACATATTTTTTTACCCCTTAGTCCGTTATCAGCCTAAAAAAAAATCATACTTGCACGTAAAAAAAAGGCAGAAGGTAAAACGTCACAGTAGCTGACTTGTTTTCTCAGTACATAGTAATCAATGGGAAAAGAAGAGTGTCACAGGGTTGATGTTTATCTCAGTACATAGTAATCAATGGGAAAAGATGAGTGTCACAGGGTTGATGTTTATCTCAGTACATAGTAATCAATGGGAAAAGAAGAGTGTCACAGGGTTGATGTTTATCTCAGTACATAGTAATCAATGGGAAAAGAAGAGTGTCACAGGGTTGATGTTTATCTCAGTACATAGTAATCAATGGGAAAAGATGAGTGTCACAGGGTTGATGTTTATCTCAGTACATAGTAATCAATGGGAAAAGATGAGTGTCACAGGGTTGATGTTTATCTCAGTACATAGTAATCAATGGGAAAAGATGAATGTCACAGGGTTGATGTTTATCTCAGTACATAGTAATCAATGGGAAAAGATGAGTGTCACAGGGTTGATGTTTATCTCAGTGTCGCTGGGTTGATGTTTATGTAAATATATTGCACAACCATCACATCGCTGCAGATTTTGCTGTGAAGAGACATAATCACAAGATCATTTGTTTTGTTACTGTCCATATATATAGCTTGTTTTTGGTCGCAGGTTCAGGAAAGGCTGAAGATTTGCAACATTCACCTGGAGCTAACTCTGCAAACCCAGCACTGCAGCTCTGCACCCAGCTCTGCAAACCCAGCACTGCAGCTCTGCAAACCCAGCACTGCAGCTCTGCAAACCCAGCACTGCAGCTCTGCAAACCCAGCACTGCAGCTCTGCACCCAGGTCTGCAAACCCAGCACTGCAGCTCTGCACCCAGCTCTGCAAACCCAGCACTGCAGCTCTGCACCCAGCTCTGCAAACCCAGCACTGCAGCTCTGCACCCAGCTCTGCAAACCCAGCACTGCAGCTCTGCACCCAGCTCTGCAAACCCAGCACTGCAGCTCTGCAAACCCAGCACTGCAGTTCTGCACCCAGCTCTGCAAACCCAGCACTGCAGCTCTGCAAACCCAGCACTGCAGCTCTGCACCCAGGTCTGCAAACCCAGCACTGCAGCTCTGCACCCAGCTCTGCAAACCCAGCACTGCAGCTCTGCACCCAGCTCTGCAAACCCAGCACTGCAGCTCTGCACCCAACTCTGCACCCAGCTCTGCAAAACCAGCATTGCTGGGTGATTTGAAAAGTCATAGTCAATCGATCAATAATATAATAATGGTTTTAGCAAAACTGCTTATCTTTAATTGGCAATCTGTAGAAACTATGAGAATAAAAAGGTTCAGAACTTTTGTGTAACATCACAGCACAGTTAAAAAAATATATGGCAAATAGAAATAAAACATGGATGGTGTTAGATGGGAGGGGTTTAGTGGAGCTGAAGGGTGGGGCTAAAAACAGCAAGATAACTCATGTAAAATATACTGTATCTGTAACATGTATGTAGGTACATAACCTTTATGAAACAGCATAGTTAATAATATATGGCAAATAGAACTTCAGAGATAGATGGGAGGGGTTGATGGTAGGGATAAAAACAAACAAGAGATAACTATTGTAAAATACATTGTGCCCGTAAAATGTATATAGAATATATAAGCTGGAAGTAGAAGCCTAACTGTTGTTGTCCATTAGTTTACTCCAATTATGGGAGGGGTGGTAGGGGTAGGAAAATTATAATAAAAGTAATAATAATACATTACAGTCAATGGGAAAAGATGACTGTCACAGGGTTGACGTTTATCTCATTACATTGGGTTCAATGGGAAAAGATGACTGTCACAGGGTTGACGTTTATCTCATTACATTGGGTTCAATGGGAAAAGATGACTGTCACAGGGTTGACATTTATCTCATTACATTGGGTTCAATGGGAAAAGATGACTGTCACAGGGTTGACGTTTATCTCATTACATTGGGTTCAATGGGAAAAGATGACTGTCACAGGGTTGACATTTATCTCATTACATTGGGTTCAATGGGAAAAGATGACTGTCACAGGGTTGACGTTTATCTCATTACATTGGGTTCAATGGGAAAAGATGACTGTCACAGGGTTGACATTTATCTCATTACATTGGGTTCAATGGGAAAAGATGACTGTCACAGGGTTGACGTTTATCTCATTACATTAGGTTCAATGGGAAAAGATGACTGTCACAGGGTTGACGTTTATCTCATTACATTGGGTTCAATGGGAAAAGATGACTGTCACAGGGTTGACATTTATCTCATTACATTGGGTTCAATGGGAAAAGATGACTGTCACAGGGTTGACATTTATCTCATTACATTGGGTTCAATGGGAAAAGATGACTGTCACAGGGTTGACATTTATCTCATTACATTGGGTTCAATGGGAAAAGATGACTGTCACAGGGTTGACATTTATCTCATTACATTGGGTTCAATGGGAAAAGATGACTGTCACAGGGTTGACATTTATCTCATTACATTGGGTTCAATGGGAAAAGATGACTGTCACAGGGTTGACATTTATCTCATTACATTGGGTTCAATGGGAAAAGATGACTGTCACAGGGTTGACATTTATCTCATTACATTGGGTTCAATGGGAAAAGATGACTGTCACAGGGTTGACATTTGTCAATACATTGCAGTCAATGTGAAAAGATAAGCAACTGAATCTTATGTCAATATATTGCAGTCAATGGGAAAAAAATGAATATCACAGGGTTGATACCTAAGTGAATACATTGCATTCAATGGGGGAAGACTAACATCACAATATGCACGCATAGAGAATGACATCACAGACATGACACTCTCTCTCCCTCCCTTTCTCTCTTCTTCTCACCTCACCTCTCCCTCCTTCCTTCTAATTAATTATCTCCCTCCTTTCTCTCCCACCTCCACCTCTCTCCATTTTCCCACCTCCACAGACAGGATATTGATGCATAGATACGCCTCAAGGGTATTGGCACATAAATCAATATACCCCATTCAAGGTAAAAAAAAAGCTGGTGATAGAACTGCAATGGGTAAATTGGTGAAAGACAGACAGGCAGAAAGGGATGTGGACATGAAGTTAGGGTTAGGGTTATGGCTAGGGCTAGGGTTAGGATTGAGCCAAGATGTGGAGATGTAGCGAGGGTTAGGGTAGAAGCTGGGTTTAGGGTTAGGCTGGGATGTGGACATTGTTAGGAATTTTATAAATAAATGACTAAACAATATCCTAATTTTAAATAGAACTGTAACTAAGTAAACTATACCCTGTTTTACAATATCTGATTAATAATGTTAGTTCATAAAGAAGGGATTATGTGGCATGAACAAGGAGTAATTAAACATAATGAACACCATTCCAACTAGTCTGGGGAGGAATGGGTTGTGGGTGAAGTAAGCAGATAGGGTCGTTAACCTATGGTTGAACCGACGAAACTTAGCTCTGGGGTGTTTTAGATAAGGCAGTGAGTGCATTCCTAGGTTTTCTGTTAACTAGAACTGTCAGCTAAGTGGTGATCGATAATGGTGAGGGGTCAAGAGTTAATTCAGTTATGTTGTGTGTCCTGTGTGTGTGCTAGTGGGTCAGAATGAACTTTTAAACTTGATCTGTCTTGGTCGGGAGGAGGAGATTCATTCACCAATGACGTCGTATTTTGTATATAAACTGTTGTTCGTGGTTAGGTGGCAGCGCGCTCCGAGACTAAATACTATTATCCATTATTGATAAGACTGGTCTCTGTCTATTTCATGCAAATAAGAATCTTACAAATTCTCATAACATAGACTAAGTTAATTAAATTAATGAAAACATATTGGAAATAATGAAATTACGTTAACAGACGTTAAATAGACAGTGATATTAAGTTTCCTGCAATTAAAGGAAGGGACTTAATTGGGGGTTGTAGCGATGGTTTAGAAGGGTTAAAAAGGTTTAATCTTCCCAAATGTGAGTCGATATTTGTGACTGGGGGACCCGGCCTAACAACATTTGAAGTCAATCAATCCAAAAGCATTTTTGACCTCCGTGTCTGTCTAACTGCTTGCCTGCCTGCCTGCCTGTCTGTCTGTGTCTGCCTGCCTGTCTGTCTGTCTAACTGCTTGCCTGCCTGCCTGTCTGTCTGTGTCTGCCTGCCTGTCTGTCTGTCTGTCTGTCTGTCTAACTGCTTGCCTGCCTGTCTGTCTGTGTCTGCCTGCCTGCCTGCCTGTCTGTCTGTCTAACTGCTTGCCTGCCTGCCTGTCTGTCTGTGTCTGCCTGCCTGTCTGTCTGTCTGTATGTCTGTCTGTCTAACTGCTTGCCTGCCTGTCTGTCTGTGTCTGCCTGCCTGCCTGTCTGCCTGTCTAACTGCTTGCCTGCCTGCCTGTCTGTCTGTGTCTGCCTGCCTGTCTGTCTGTCTGTATGTCTGTCTGTCTGTCTGCTTGCCTGCCTGTCTGTCTGTGTCTGCCTGCCTGCCTGTCTGTCTGTCTAACTGCTTGCCTGCCTGCCCGTCTGTCTGTGTCTGCCTGTCTGTCTGTCTAACTGCTTGCCTGCCTGCCTGTCTGTCTGTCTAACTGCTTGCCTGCCTGCCTGCCTGCTTGCCTGCCTGCCTGCCTGTCTGTCTGTCTGTCTGTGTCTGCCTGCCTGCCTGCCTGCCTGCCTGCCTGTCTGTCTGTATGTCTGTCTGTCTGTCTGTCTAACTGCTTGCCTGCCTGCCTGTCTGTCTGTGTCTGCCTGTCTGTCTGTCTAACTGCTTGCCTGCCTGCCTGTCTGTGTCTGCCTGCCTGTCTGTCTGTCTGTCTAACTGCTTGCCTGCCTGCCTGTCTGTCTGTCTGCCTGCCTGTCTGTCTGGCAAGCAGGCAGGCAGGTAGACACAGTCTGTCTGTCTGTCTGTCTGTCTGTCTGCCTGCCTGCCTGTGTCTGCCTGTCTGTCTGTCTTCCTTCCTTCCTTTCTGTCTGCCTGTCTGACAGGGGGACCGTCATGACATGGCATTATACATTTGAATTCAATCGACACAAAAGCATTTTTGACCTCCAATGGACACTGAAAAATAGAGGTAGGGTTGTAGAGAATCGAAGGACCATGAATATAATAAGAACACTTAAGTGTTTGCTTAAGGCTGGTAGCAACCACTACAGAATGTACGGTCAGAACAGGGATAAGGCGGATGTCCACATTTGCACACATCTGACCACTCATGGTTCAGATAAGTGAGAATCATGTCCAGTGAGAACTGACATTAACTATAGCCTAAGAAAACTTAGGCTATAGTATTGCTATTATATGAATGACAAGGCTGCATAAACTAGCACAAGAGCAAGGGCTATACACTACAGCAGGCATAAGGCCTAGTCACATGGCAATAGACTTAACAGCTCCACATAATGACACAGATCGCTTGGCACTTACGTTTAGATGCAAGCACAATTAAACATCAGACATACAGGGATTCGGTCCACAGGAGGGAAAACTCCAGCAGGAAGGCAAACTGTGGAAGTGGGCATCAGGATGGGGAAAGCACGTTTCTGACCACACAGCGTGCTGGTGTCATAGGCTAACTGAAACAGAAGTTTCGGGAATCAAGTTAGAATGAGATGTGGTGATAAGTATTTGGCGTGACCTTGACCAATAAGACACTAACAAAAGTGTGGGTCATCTGAATGGGAGACTAAGCTGCCCGACTAGAACTAACCAGAAGGGATGGCTAGAATCAGCTGACTGAAGCTGGCCATTTTAACAGACACAATGGTCTTCCAGTTCTAGAAACTAAGAGCTTGTTATGTATTCTGAAGAGGATATTGGTCACTTTCTTATGCCTTCCAGATATAGGACATACACTTTTTTGCCATTCATGAACGTGTTATTCAATGTGTTTCTACGGACTATAGTAGTAAGGCCAAATTCAATATTTGACCAAATAGCGAACGGCTTACACTCTTAACAATTAAGTTAGTGTAAGGGCTCTATTGAAAGCAGATCCGCTATAGCCAACAGCCACATAGCGCTGTCAACTATACCCCTGCACATTGACTCGGTACTGGTAGTCCTTGTATATAAGCCCCATTATTGTTATATATCGTGTTGCTAGTTTATATTTCAATTTCTTACTTTTTAACTTTGCATTGTTGGAAAGGGCTCGTAAGTAAGCATTTCAGAGTTTACATGTTGTATTCTGCGCATGTGACAAATAAAAAGTGTATTATTTTTGTATTTGAAGTGGCTCTTAGAATTGTACCTAAAGCGGACATTGTCATTGGCTGTATAGAGTCGCATTTAAAATCCCATGCAGCCTTGTTTATTAAAAGGTTTGAACACTGGAATGTGAGATGTAATCTACATCTTGATTAGGCTGATAGAAATCCTCATTATTTTGTTTAAGGATTATCAATTTGAACGTCATTATTTCCATATAACATACATTTTCTCATTCTTAACTTCTAACGAGAGTGGAACGATGTGGCTTCGTGACAATGAAGCAGCTGCTCACAGATTTGATCTGGCAGCACCAAAACATCAGAGCTGGAGGTGTCGGCTTTCACCGGTTAATGCTTTATCTGACTGAATCTAGGCCTAACTCATAAGCACCAAATATGATGTATAGTTCCCCTCATGTGGGTGTAAAAAGTGTAACAAACCGACTAACATCCTAATGACTGAAGTATTTGGTAAAAAATGTATACGCTTGTAGAAGGTGTAGTAATCATGACTTGTTCTGAGTGGTTGTAGTTCATAACGTTATCGTCACTCATGGCAAAAGATCAATGACACAAAATAAATCTGTCTGGCTTTTATAATGCTTATTTATTGATCAGAGAGGAACATTTGTGTGTGTGGGGGGGTTAACCCTAGAACTGTGTACATCAGAACGTGTTAATCAGAACATTACGGTATGTAATCTTAAAAGAGCATGAAGCTACTGAAGATGTGAAGTTTATTATCAGTATTATCAGAGAGTTCCTGCTCTGAGGGGGGAGTCATGTTCACATCCATCAGCTCTGGAACCACTCCATTAGACACAGACACCGACACTACACCAACATTGTTTACATAGTTGCACAGAACTCTCGCTCTCTCTTTGGAAAGGGTTCTACATGGAACCCAAAAGGGGTTCTTCGAAGGGTTATCCTATGGGGATAGCCAAAGAACCCCTTTTGGTTCTAGATAGCACTTTTCAAATCAAATCATTTCTGGGTAACAAAGTCACCCATAATAATTACATGACCTTTATTCTCTTTCTTCAGTTCATTAATCTTGCACCATTGCTGCAGTTCAGGCGTAGTGACACTCCGTGTCTCTCAGCTCTTTCAGCTCAGATCTGACCCCTCCACTCTCTCCCTGAGTTAATGCCCCAGACAGACAGAACAGCAACACCAGCAGAGCTACTGCACCTCTCATTCTCAAACGGCACATTCTCACAAATAATGTAGTCTGTTGTCTGATGTCAAATCTGAAATAAAGTCAAGGATTCTGATCAAGCGAAACACTACTGTGAGCTGACAAGACAGCAGGTCCTTTAAATCTGACACTGTAAAAGGCTGTGACAGAACTGAACCTTCCATTCAGTGTCTCTTTATCTACCAATAATACAATGTGTAACATTTCCTTTGAAGTGACTGGAACTCAACCAAGACACACATTGTATAGGAATAAACCAGTCGTTAGTGAGCCACTACTCCAATATACCAGCTGTTAGTTTTGTTGTATTATGAGTCTCACACACAAACATGCAATCTCATTACTACGCCCATGTGTCAGCTGTTGTTTTTGATGTGTAATGGGTATATTATGGGTCAGCTGTTATGTTTGATGTGTAATGGGTATATTATGTGTCAGCTGTTATGTTTGATGTGTAATGGGTATATTATGTGTCAGCTGTTATGTTTGATGTGTAATGGTATATTATGTGTCAGCTGTTATGTTTGATGTGTAATGGGTATATTATGTGTCAGCTGTTATGTGTGTTGTGTAATGGGTATATTATGTGTCAGCTGTTATGTTTGATGTGTAATGGTATATTATGTGTCAGCTGTTATGTTTGATGTGTAATGGGTATATTATGTGTCAGCTGTTATGTTTGATGTGTAATGGGTATATTATGGGTCAGCTGTTATGTTTGATGTGTAATGGGTATATTATGTGTCAGCTGTTATGTTTGATGTGTAATGGGTATATTATGTGTCAGCTGTTATGTTTGATGTGTAATGGGTATATTATGGGTCAGCTGTTATGTTTGATGTGTAATGGGTATATTATGGGTCAGCTGTTATGTTTGATGTGTAATGGGTATATTATGGGTCAGCTGTTATGTTTGATGTGTAATGGGTATATTATGGGTCAGCTGTTATGTTTGATGTGTAATGGGTATATTATGGGTCAGCTGTTATGTTTGATGTGTAATGGGTATATTATGGGTCAGCTGTTATGTTTGATGTGTAATGGGTATATTATGGGTCAGCTGTTATGTTTGATGTGTAATGGGTATATTATGTGTCAGCTGTTATGTGTGTTGTGTAATGGGTATATTATGGGTCAGCTGTTATGTTTGATGTGTAATGGTATATTATGGGTCAGCTGTTATGTTTGATGTGTAATGGGTATATTATGTGTCAGCTGTTATGTGTGTTGTGTAATGGGTATATTATGTGTCAGCTGTTATGTGTGTTGTGTAATGGGTATATTATGTGTCAGCTGTTATGTTTGATGTGTAATGGTATATTATGGGTCAGCTGTTATGTTTGATGTGTAATGGTATATTATGGGTCAGCTGTTGTTTTTGTTGTGTAATGGGTATATTATGGGTCAGCTGTTGTTTTTGTTGTGTAATGGGTATATTATGGGTCAGCTGTTGTTTTATGGGTAGAAAGTCAAATACATGTGGTGCCATGAAATCTGATGGAGTCTTTACTACAACTATTTAACAATTATATGACAGGCAAAGGAGCACTCACTGTCACAGATGACTGATGAATTGATGATTGCAGCCGTTTATGTATTAGTTCAAAACAACTGACTTTACCTTCTGTCACTTAGAAAGTTTTTACTCTCTCACACACACGCATGTACACACGCATAATAGCATGATGATAGCGGGGTGAACAGGCAGTAGCTCGGGTAGTTGTTGTCCTTGATTATCTTTTTGGCCTTCCTGTGACATCAGGTGCTGTAGGTGTCCTGGAGGGCAGGTAGTTTGCCCCCGGTGATGCGTTGTACAGACCGCACTACCCTCTGGAGAGCCTTGCGGTTGAGGTTCGGTGCAGTTGCCGTAACAGGCAGCCCGACAGGATGCTCTCGATTGTGCATCTGTAAAAGTTTGTGAGGGTTTTCGGTGACAAGCTAAATTTCTTCAGCCTCCTGAGGCTGTCTGTGTGGGTGGACCATTTCAGTTTGTCAGTGATGTGTACGCCGAGGAACTTAAAACTTTCCACCTTCTACACTACTGTCCCATCGATATAGATAGGGGGGTGCTCCCTCTGCTGTTTCCTGAAGTCATCTCCTTTGTTTTGTTGACGTTGAGTGAGGTTGTTTTCCTGACACCACACTCTGAGGGCCCTCACCTCCTACCTGTAGACTGTCTCGTCATTGTTGGTAATCAAGCCTACCACTGTAGTGTCATCTGCAAACTTGATGATTGAGTTGGAGGCGTGCATGGCCACGCAGTTATGGGTGAACAGGGAGTACAGGAGAGGGCTGAGAACGCACCCTTGTGGGGCCCCAGTGTTGAGGATCAGAGGGTTGGAGATGTTGTTTCCTACCTTCATCACCTCGGGGCGCCCCGTCAGAAAGTCTAGGACCCAGTTGCACAGGGCGGGGTCGAGACCCAGGGTCTCAAGCTTAATGATGAGTTGAGGTTACTATGGTGTTGAATGCTGAGCTGTAGTCAATGAACAGCATTCTTACATAGGTATTCCTCTTGTCCAGATGGGATAGGGCATTGTGCAGTGTGATAGCGTTTGCATTGTCTGTAGATCTATTGGGGCTGTAAGAAAATTGGAGTGGGTCTAAGATATCAGGTAAGGTGGAGGTGATACGACCCTTGACTGGTCTCTCAAAGCACTTCATGACGACAGAAGTGAGTGCTACGGTGCGAAAATAATTTTGTTCAGTCACCTTAGCTTTCTTGGGAACAGGAACAATGGTGGCCATCTTGAAGCATGTGGGGACAGCAGACTGGGATAGGGATTGATTGAATATGTCCGTAAACACACCAGCCAGCTGGTCTGCGCATGCTCTGATGACGCGGCTAGGGATGCCAGCAGTCTTGCGAGGGTGAACACGTTTAAATGTTTTACTCACGTCGGCCACCGAGAAGGAGAGCCCACAGTATTTGGTAGCGGGTTGTGTCGGTGGCACTGTATTGTGCTCAAAGCACGCAAAGAAGTTGTTTAATTTGTGAATTTTTCCTAGGATTAAATGTCAGGAATTGTGAAAAACGGAGTTTAAATGTATGTAAACTTCTGACTTCAACTGTACATGGGACTACTACAAATCCTTGCAAGCTCCTGCATGTCATCTCTAGTTAACATCTGTTCTGTCATCTAGCTAGCTACATTGATCCAAAACAAAATATATATTGAACATTTTAATTTACTGTTCCATATTTTATTTAACTAATATTGTTTTATGTTTTATTTATTTATTTATGTTTGGTATTGTGACTTGTACAGAATACTATCCTGGTAGCAGTCAGATGTTTATAATATGCCAAGAATACTAGGCAATTATTTTTTGCAAAGAATCTATATACCTACACTGCCGTTCAAAAGGATTTGGTCACTTAGAAATGTCCTTGTTTTAAAAGAAAAGCACATTTTTTGTCCATTAAAATAACATTAAATTGATCAGAAATGCAGTGTAGTCATGGTTAATGTTGCAAATTACTATTGTAGCTGGAAACGGCTCATTTTGAATGGAATATCTACATAGGCGTACATAGGCCCATTATTAGCAACCATCACTCCTGTGTTCCAATGGCACGTTGTGTTAGCTAATCCAAGTTAGTCACCCATCAACAGCTAGTCACCCATCAATCATGTCAAACCCCTCACTTCAAACAATTGTTTTAAAGAAATCCAAATAGCATATATATTATATCAAAAAACATCTGAATTTAAGTAAACATTAAATAACTTGTTAAGCAATGCCACAAACCTGGGCCATCGATGAGCACCATATGTACTATCATTACTATCTGAGAGCACACAGATTCTTCTGCTTTTCTATTTTAGGAATTAGACCAGCACAAATAACATAATGTAAAACAGCATATTGGGATTTTGGTGGGTGGAGATACGAATTCAAAAACCGGATGCACAAGGTAGGTTTTACATAAAATATCTAGGTCAACTCCAGCAGAATGAGAAACACACTTAAACAGACTCAGTAAGCAGCACATTTACCACTGCTTTCCCTCTGAACCCCGTAACAAGCAGGATGACAGCATTACACAGGTGAAAAAAAGGTTGCAGAAACAGTACAAGAACACCTGGCCCTAGTTCCACCATATAAGTGAGCTAGCTAGTTAACTAGCAAGTTGGTTTATAAAGGCCAAAGAAAGGCCAAAGAAAGCTAAACATGTTTTTATGAACTTCTCATGCATTTAAATGACTAGACAAATATACAGCTAATGTTGCTATCTAGAGAGGCTTATGTCAAATATTTTTTACAACTAAACCAAGATAGCCCACAGCCAGTTCTTTCCAATGGGAACAAATGAGTCATAGCAGGAAGAACAAGCAAGGAGGTGGGCAGAGCCAAGCACATACTAGTGAGGTCCTATTAGCGCATTCTAGCATATTTCCGTTAGGGAACGCTTCTTCTGTGAAGTGTGCATGTGGCAATAACTCAATTCGCCTTCACACTCCTAAACAACTCGATTTTTAAAACCTTTTGCAAAGGGTGAAGTCTACAAAACTTTGTCCACTTTGTTCAAAACATATTCTAGTTTTGGGAACAGAAAACTCTATTGAGATCAAATGTGTCATTGATGAGAAAATGTGCAGAATGTCGGCTAAAATCCATCTCGTTCCATCTTCTCCCACTGCCTGCCATATTTGGTAGCGAGTGGAAACACCAAGCGGACACTTCACATTTATACATCTGGTGTAATATGTCTCATTGTTCTATTTGTACTAATGTTGCTAATTAGCTAACCATGTGCTACCTAGCTAGCTATTTGTATTTAAAACTTGCCCAAGACAGTTCACAGAATTTCCCATTTAAAACAACTTTAGGCAATTTATTAATTACTGAATTTAGCTAACATTAGATAATTTATCCAGATATTCTTACCTTTGCCTTGCTTCGGCAGTCTCGTCCAGATCATCTTGGCCCTGTAGGGATGTGAAGCTTCAGACAGGCATTTGTAGTTATGTATGATAGCCACATTAGCAGCCAATCAGGGTAAGCCTACATGAAACACAGCCTCTATTTGAAGTGTTTCTAAAATCTATAATGCATAAAATGAATAGTGGAAAAACGATTGGAAACATTTCCATGTTTGACCGTAGGTTTAATGGGTATTATGACTCATACTGTGAGGCTCAATAGACGGGATGGTTGTTTAGCAACAAAAAAGATGTGTGCGCAACCACCGGGGAAAACAGATGAGTTTGGCTTAGATTGTTGACAATTATGTAAGCTATTTTTCATCTCCAATGTTTATTGAACATAAATACATTTGCACACTGACCACTTGTTGTCTCTCAAATACATCGTTAGTTGTTGGTTAGCTAGCAGGCGATTGAGAATCAGTCCAGCCAGGAATCATGTATTGGTTCATTTTCATAATGGTGTTATTCCTCCAATGGAATGCCAGAAGTTTGATGGATAATGGGCAAGAGTTCAACAAGTTTCTTAAGGAGTTACCAGCCAAACCTGATGTGATTTGTCTCCAGGAGACATGGGTTAAACCTACTCTAGATTTTGTAATACAAGGTTTTGTTGCAGTCCGTAGAGGTAGGGTGGCAGGGGGTGCTACCTTTATAAAAGTGGTGGATCTCATATAGGAATGTGGGAGAGGGAGTTGAACAGGAGCATGTCGTGGAAGAGGTGTGGTTGGGAGGGGGAAATATGGTAATAGTGAACTTTTACGACCTGTGTAAGAGACTAGAGTTGATGGGAGTGTAGAAGGTCAAGATAGGAGATGGGTAATGTGGTGTGGGGATTTTAATGCTCACAGTACACTCTGGGGAGGGTTACAGACTGATGTAAATGTAAGTGTTGGAGGAAATATTGGATGAGAAAGGGCTTGTGAGGCTTAATGACGGCTGGGGAATCAGGATTGACCCAGTAACTGGAAATGAATCTGCTCTGGATCTTACTCTGATCTCAAGTTGAATGGCAGGCAGATGTAGTTGGAAGGTTTAGTAGAAATCTACAGGGAGTAGTGATCACTATCCCATCATGTGTACTGTAGGATTGAGGGTGGAGAGATGGGTTGAAGAGATGGATGTTTGGGAAAGCGGAGTATGTTTCAGGAGTTGACTGAACAGGAGCTGTCTCAGGTTGATCTCAGTTCAGATATAGAAAGAGTAAGTGATGGAGTAAGAGGAGCAATAGTAGGGGCTGCAAGGCAGGTGATTCCTACAGTATGGGTACAAGGGGGAGAAGGAACAAGGCAGACGATTCCTATGGGTACAGGGCAGGGATCATCAACTAGATTCAGTCGTGGGACGTTTTTTTTCTTGAGAGGATGGTCAGGGGACCGAAACATAATTAAAATGAATTTATAGACTAAAAATGTACCGCAAGAAGCCCAAACAGATATATTTGACGAAAGCATAATCATTTCAAACCTTGCTTAAATTTGTATATGATCACATACAGTATTTCTTGCTAATTTGCGTCGTAATACTTTGGAACAGATTTCCACAAATAAAATCAATTGGAGCTGAATTGTTGATGTTTTTACAGTCTGTTATGTCCAACAACTTTGTTCTGCTTAGAAAACGTGGGGGGCACCCTCTCCTTCATATCATCTGAGATCCCCACGGATTGGAAAGCTGCCGCGGTCATCCCCCTCTTCAAAGAGGGAGACACCCTGGACCCAAACTGTTACAGATCTATATCCATCCTACCCTGCCTATCTAAGGTCTTTGAAAGCCAAGTCAACAAACCATCTCGAATCCCACCGTACCTTCTCTGCTGTGCAATCCGGTTTCCGAGCCGGTCACGGGTGCACCTCAGCCACGCTCAAGGTACTAAACGATATCATAACCGCCATCGATAAAAGACAGTACTGTGCAGCCGTCTTCATCGACCTGGCTTTCGACTCTGTCAATCACCATATTCTTATCGGCAGACTCAGTAGCCTCGGTTTTTCTAATAACGGCCTTGCCTGGTTCACCAACTACTTTGCAAACAGAGTTCAGTGTGTCAAATCGGAGGGCATGTTGTCCGGTCCTCTGGCAGTCTCTATGGGGGTACCACAGGGTTCAATTCTCAGGCCGACTCTTTTCTCTGTATATATCAATGATGTTGATCATGCTGCGGGCGATTCCCCCGATCCACCTCTACACAGACGACACCATTCTGTATACTTCTGTCCCTTCCTTGGACACTGTGCTATCTAACCTCCAAATGAGCTTCAATGCCATTCAACACTCCTTTCGTGGCCTCCAACTGCTCTTAAACGCTAGTAAAACCAAATGCATGCTTTTCAACTGTTCGCTGCCTGCACCCGCACGCCCGACTAGCATCACCACACTGGATGGTTCCGACCTAGAATATGTGGACATCTATAAGTACCTAGGTGTCTGGCTAGACTGCAAACTCTCCTTCCAGACTCATATGAAACATCTCCAATCCAAAATCAAATCTAGAGTTGGCGTTCTATTTCGCAACAAAGCCTCCTTCACTCACGCCGCCAAACTTACCCTAGTAAAACTAACTATCCTACCGATCCTCGACTTCGGCGATGTCATCTACAAAATAGCTTCCAATACTCAGCAAACTGGATGCAGTTTATCACAGTGCCATCCGTTTTGTTACTAAAGCACCTTATACCACCCACCACTGCGACCTGTATGCTCTAGTCGGCTGGCCCTCGCTACATATTCGTCGCCAGACCCACTGGCTCCAGGTCATCTACAAGTCTATGCTAGGTAAAGCTCCGCCTTATCTCAGTTCACTGGTCACAATGGCAACACCCACCCGTAGCACGCGCTCCAGCAGGTGTATCTCACTGATCATCCCTAAAGCCAAAACCTCATTTGGCCGCCTTTCCTTCCAGTTCTCTGCTGCCTGTGACTGGAACGAATTGCAAAAATAGCTGAAGTTGGAGACTTTTATCTCCCTCACCAACTTTAAACATCTGCTATCTGAGCAGCTAACCGATCGCTGCAGCTGTACATAGTCAATCGGTATATAGCCCACCCAATTTACCTACCTCATCCCCATACTGTTTTTATTTTATTTACTTTTCTGCTCTTTTGCACACCAGTATCTCTACCTGCACATGTTAATCTGATCATTTATCACTTCAGTGTTAATCTGCTAAATTGTAATTATTCACTCCTATGGCCTATTTATTGCCTAGCTCCTCATGCCTTCTGCACACAATGTATATAGATTCTTTTTTTTCCTACTATGTTATTGACTTGTTTACTCCATGTGTAACTCTGTGTTGTTGTCTGTTCACACTGCTATGCTTTATCTTGGCCAGGTCGCAGTTGCAAATGAGAACTTGTTCTCAACCAGCCTACCTGGTTAAATAAAGGTTAAAAAAAATAAAAAAAGGAATAATGCAGTTCTATGGTCGACTGAAGAGTGCAGAGAACCAGTGCCGTGTAGGAACAGGGCTTTCAGAATGGTGAAAAAGTCCCATAATTACCGGCGCCTGATACAGTATAAACAACCACAAGTAGTAAGAAGGACCATTAGGTCAGCTAAGAGCCGGTACTGTTCTGTGGAAACAGACGGAAACAGACCAGACCACTCCTGTGGGAGAGGTATGGGGGATGATTAAGAGGATTGGGGTCAGACAAGATAGGATCTCCCTGTGCTGAAAAGTGGCATGACTGTGAGAGATATGGAGAAGGCAGAGATGTTAGCCCAGGCATTTGTGAAGGTGCACAGCTCAAATAATGTGACATTAGGGTGTCAGAAGAGAACATCCGGGTGTCCTGGATCAGAGAGATGGTAGGGGATGCATTTAATGCCCCTTTTACGTTGGCTGAGATGAAGAGAGCATTAGATAAAGTTGAGGTAACATTTTTTTATACTAGGCAAATCAGTTAAGAACAAATTCTTATTTACAATGACAGCTTACCCCGGCCAAACCCGGACGACGCTGGGCCAATTGTACGCCGCCCGAATATCTCCTGGGAAGGATGAGATGTGTTACAGCATGATGGCTCATCTCAGTGACACTGCAATGGGGAAAGTATTGGGTCTTTACAATAAGGTGGGGGAGGAAGAGAAACTGCCTGGAAGTGTGATGCCGATATGGAAACCTGGGAAAGACCCTACTAGCCCTTCATGCTATAGGCCGATAGCGTTAACATCTGATGTATGTAACCTTATGGAAAGGATGATAACGGAAAGGCTGACTTACTTTCTGGAGAGTAGAGGACTAATGTCACTAGCTCAAACTGGGTTCAAGAAAGGCAGGGGAACGATGAATCCTGTACTGTGCCTTGAGTCAGTCATACGGAAGGCACAGGAAATTAAGGAGGTGATGGTAGCCTTTTTCTTCAATGTAGAGATGGCCTATGATATGATGTGGAAGGCAGGCCTACTTATCAAGCTGAATATCATGGGGGTTGGAGGAAGGGCTTTTAACTGGATAAAGGATTTTATTTTTGGGCAATCCATACAAGTGATGGTGGGGAGCTCTATGTCAGAAAGATATGAAGTAGATAATGGTACCCCCCAGGGAAGTGTCATTAGTCCTTTACTGTTCTCCATTATGATTGACGATATATTCTGCCAGGTGAGACCTGATATTGGGCGGTCATTGTTTGCGGATGACGGGGCACTGTGAAAGAGACAGAAATATTCCCCATACAGCCAGGAGAGTTCAAAAAGTGATCAGTAAATTTGAGTCCCTCAGGTGGGGCTTCATGTCTCAGTTGAGAAAACAGACTGTTTTGTTTTTAGAAAAAAGGTTGGGGAGGATGCTGTATGGAAGGAATCTGGAGAGGGAGGGAGTGTTTGGTTCCTGGAGTTCTGGTTTGACACTCGAATGACGGGTGGACCATATTAGTGTCAGAGTAGTTGTCAAAAGAAAGAAAATATTGAATGTGATGCGTTTTTTGTCTGGAATGGAGTGTGGGGTAGATAGAATGCCGTTGAAAATGCTAACTTTTGTTATTGACCAAATACCTATTTTCCACCATAATTATGCAAATGTATTAAAAAAACAAAAACAGAAATACCTTATTTACATGTATTTAGACCCTTTGCTATGAGACTCAAATGTATTCTTGAAAAGTTTTTACAACTTGATAGGAGTCCACCTGTGGTAAATTCAACTGATTGGACATATCTATAATGTTTATATAAGGTCCCACAGTTGACAGTGCATGTCAGAGCAAAAACCAAGCCATGAGGTCAAAGGAATTGTCCGTCGAGCTCCTAGACAGGATTGTGTCGAGACACAGATCTGGGGAAGGGTACTAAAAATGTCTGCAGCACTGAAGGTCCCCAAGAACACAGTGACCTCCATCATTCTTAAATGGAAGAAGTTTGGAACCACAAAGACTCTTCATAGAGCTGACCACTAATCCAAACTGAGCAATCAGGGGGAAAGGGCCTTGGTCATGGAGGTGACCAAGAACCCGATGGTCACTCTGACAGAGCTTCTCCTAGCTCTGTGGAGATAGTGAAGTGAAGACAGAGGATATGAGTGGAATATTGTAACATCTAAGAATGGAGCTAAAAGGCCAA
Source organism: Oncorhynchus clarkii lewisi (assembly GCF_045791955.1). NCBI lineage: Eukaryota > Metazoa > Chordata > Actinopteri > Salmoniformes > Salmonidae > Oncorhynchus > Oncorhynchus clarkii. The sequence goes on along the minus strand of NC_092157.1, from coordinate 17,797,358 downwards.
AAGTTGTTCATCAAGATAAAAGCACTTCACATAGTACGAGGAAAAAAACAATCACTTCACCCGACTCCAACGTGCACCACCCACCTGAGTGATGCCCAGCGACCATTTTTATGCCGCAATGCGCACCACCCATCAGGTGAGGAGTGATATGCCAATTAGAAATGAGGGGGATGATTAATGCCTCATTTGTTGTTGGAGTGTGATTCATGAACAAGGATGTTTTTGGGGGAAACCTGTTTGCAATCACAAAGATGGAAGGAAGCCTTGGGAGATGTGGAGTCAGACAGAGTGACCAGGAGTGTTGATTTCATGTGTCAAAAGAACAAAAGGTGAAAGCACCGTGCAAATCATTGAAGCATGAAGTGGAAAGCTATGATTATCGGAATATTGCACCGATAAAAGGTGTCATATCAGGTGTCTCTGTGGATATTGAGGCTTCATGGTTTAAAAATGAACATGCCAGGAATATTTGATTTACGCCACTTAAATCACACTGTGAATGGACTGAAGGAGGAAATTCTTTCTGTATTATTGATGTTTGACGAAGAATTTCTCCCGACCCATGTAAAGCTGGGATAGATGAGAAGCACGCGGCAGCAGAGCGGATAACGGCTGGCTAGCCAAAGGGACTTGGTATTCTGGAGACGGACCTTCCCAGCAGGATCGTCTGGCAGATGGTTGGAAATGTCAGCGAGTAGTGCGGACAAAGTGGAGGAAATGGAGAAAAGGTTGGAGAAGCAACAGCTGGAATGCAAACAATATGGGTAACAGTTTTGATGATATGGAGTGGGAGGAAGAGAGTCAAGGACCTGAATGGAATGTAGTGGAAAGACATAGAAAATAGAGAGATCGTGATACTGAAAGCTGTGGAGCGTCTAGTAAAAAAGCATTAAGAGGGCCAAAGTAGGAAGCAAGAGTAATAATGTGTTGGAGTGGAAAGTTGTAATTTACACCCTCTGGTTAACCAATGCCATAGAGAAAGAGATGGGTGAAGTCGAGCTAGCACGGTTAATTGGAAATGGTAGATTGCTAATATTTTGTGGTAGCCAGGCTCAGCAAGGGAAGATTCTGCAAATGGAAACACTTAATGGGAAGAAGATTGAGGGGAGTATTACAGGGGTCACAGTATCTATGTCCATAGATAGTAAATCAAATGTGAAGGGAGGCAGAGTGAATGAGGCCAAAAGGTTGATCAGTAGGAAAGAGTCACAGAAGTGAAAGCTTATCAGTGCTGTTGAGGTTTGAGAAGGTTTGTCCTGGAAAAGTAGATTTGATTCCTTAGTTTCAATGTCAGAGGATTTTTCCCATCCCAATTGCAGTGGTTAAAATGCCAAAGAATGGGACATGCAGCTAGCTGTTCAGTGTAAAGGAAAGAAAATATGTGCCAAGTGTGGAGGGGAACATGAATTTGGGAGCAATGTTATGGTTAAGTGTTGTTATTTTGAGGGAGAACATAGTGCAGCATTTGGTGGATTCTAGCTGCAGAGAGAGAGAGAGTCTCAGAGATGTAGAATCAGTCATAATGCATCATATGCAGAGGCTGTAAGGCAGATTGGTGGAACTACAGTGTGGACTGATGGAGCTTCCATGGCTGTTCCTTTGTGTGTTCAGAAATCTTGCGCTCATCATTATGTTGTGTCAAAGGACACTTTGATAGTGAATAAAGTGAATCTTACCAATGAAAGCTATGACGTTGTCAACACATCTTGGGTTGCAGAAAGCAGAAATGCCAGGTTGAAGGTTTTTGTGGATACAGCAAAAAAATGTATTGGGGGTAACAGATGTTTCTGTCAATGTGGTTGACATGTTGAATAATTCTGCGGGTGGATTGTTTCAGCATTATATACACTGACATCTGTTGGTCAGAGAAGCCAACACAAAAAAGTAAGGGCATGTATCAGAAAACCATTCAGTATCTGATGTGACCACCATTTCCCTCATGCAACATGACACATATCCTTCGCATAGAGTTGATCAGGCTGTTGATTGTGGCCTGTGGAATGTTGTCACACTCCTCTTCAATGGCTGTGTGAAGTTGCTGGATATTGGTGGGAACTGGAACACGCTGTCGTACACGTCGATCCATGTCTGGTGAGTATGCAGGCCATGGAAGAACTGGGACACATTCAGCTTCCAGGAATTGTATACAGATCCTTGCGACATGGGGCCGTGTATTATCATGCTGAAACAGTAGGTGATGGCGGTAGATTAATGGCATAACAATGGGTCTCAGGATCTCATCACAGTATCTATGTGCATTCAAACAGCCATCAATAAATTGCAAATGGTTTAGTTGTCAGTAGCTTATGCCTGCCCATACCACAACCCCACCGCCACCATGGGGCACTCTGTTCACAACGCTGACATCAGCAAACACGACGCCATACACGCTGTCTGCCATCTGCCCAATACAGTTGAAAACGGGATTCAACAGTGAAGAGCACAGTTCTCCAGTGTGCCAGTAGCGATTGCAGGTGAGCATTTTCCCACTGAAGTCAGTTACGACGCCGAACTGCAGTCAGGTTAAGAACCTGGTGAGGACGACGTGCACGCAGATGAGCTTCCCTGAGACGGTTTCTGACAGTTTGTGTAAACCCACCGTTTCATCAGCTGTCTGGTTGGCTGGTCTCAGACAATCCCGCAGGTGAAGAAGCCAGATGTGTAGGTCCTGGCTTGGCGTGGTTCCACGTGGTCTGCGTTGTAAGGCCGGTTGGACGTACTGCCAAATTCTCTTCTGGCAGTCAGCGCCATATGGTAGATAAATTAGCAATAAATTACCTGGCAAAACTCCCTCAAAACTTCAGACATCTGTGGCATTGTTGTGTGACAAAACTGCAAATTTTAGAGTGGCCTTTAATTGTCCCCAGCATAAGGTGCAGCTGTTTAATCAGCTTGTTGATTGATATGCCACACCTGTCAGGTGGATGGATTATCTTGGCCAAGGATAAATTCTCACTAAGAGGGAAGTAAACAAATGTGTACACAAAATGTGAGAGAAATAAGCTTTTTGTGCATATGGACAATTTCTGGGATCTTTTATTTCAGCTCATGTAACATGGGACGAACACTTGCGTTTATATTTTTGTTTAGTGTATATATATACACAAGTATTTGGACACCCCTTCAAATTAGTGGATTTGGCTATTTCAGCCACACCTGTTGCTGACAGGTGTATAAAATATAGCACACAGCCATGCAATCTCCACAGACAAACATTGCCACTAAAATGGCCTTACTGAAGAGTTCAGTGACTTTCAACCTGGCACCGTCATAAGATGACACCTTTCCAACAAGTTAGTTTGTCAAATTTCTGTCCTGATAGAGCTGCCCCGGTCAACTAAGTGCAGTTATTATGAAGTGGAAAGGTCTAAGAGCAACAATGGCTTAGCAGCGAAGTGGTAGACCACACAAGCTCACAGAACAGGACCACCGAGTGCTGAAGTGAGTAAAAATTGTCTGTCCTCGGTTGCAACACTCACTACCGAGTTCCAAACTGCCTCTGGAAACAACACAATAACTGTTTGTCGGGAGCTTCATGAAATGAGTTTCCATGACTGAGCAGCCGAACACAAGCCTAAGATCACCATGCGCAATGCCAGGTGTCGGCTGGAGTAGTGTAAAGCTCGCCGCCATTAGACTCTGGAGCAGTGGAAATGCATTCTCTGTAGTGATGAATCACGTTTCACCATCTGGCAGTCTGACAGACTAATCTGGGTTTGGTAGATGCCTGGAGAATGCTACCTGCCCAAATACATAGTGCCAACTGTAAAGTCTGGTGGAGGAGGAATAATGGTCTGGGGCTGTTTTTCATAGTTTAGGGTAGGCCCCTGTTTCAATGAAGGGAAATCTTAATGCTACAGCATACAATGACATTATAGACGATTTTGTGCTTCCGACTTCGTGGCAAGAGTTTGGGGAAGGCCCTTTCCTGTTTCATCATGACCCTGTGCACAAAGCAAGGTCCATACAGAAATGGTGTCTCAAGATAGCTGTGGAAGGCCTTGACTGGCCTGCACAGAGCCCCAATCTCAACCCCATCGAACACCTTTGGGATGAATTGGAATGCTGACTGCAAGCCAGGCCTAATCGCCCAACATCAGGGCCTGACCTCACTAATGCCCTTGTGGCTAAACCCGCAGCAATGTTCCAACATCTAGTGGAAAGCCTTCCCAAAAGACTGGAGGCTGTTATAGCAGCAAAGAGGGGACCAACTCCATATTAATGCCCATGATTTTGGAATGAGATGTTCGATGAGCAGGTGTCCACATACATTCCAAATGTACAGCTACATAACCAAAAGTATTTAGACCCCCTTCCCTTTTCCCAAACTGTATTACTTTACCAATTTAATCAATTTTAGAATAGTTTTACACCCTCAACAATCTACACACAATACCCCATAATGACAAAGCAAAAACACATTTTTGCAAATGTATTAAAAATAAAAAACAAAGTATTCAGACCCTTTACTTGGTACTTTGTATAAGCACCTTTGGCAACGATTACAGCCTTGTCTTTGGTATGATGCGACGAGCTTGGCACACCTGTGTTTGGGGAGTTCCTCCCATTCTCTGCAGATCCTCTCAAGCTCTGTCAGGTTGGATGGGGAGCGTCACTTCACAGCTATTTTCAGGTCTCTCCAGAGATGTTCGATCGAGTTCAAGTCCAGGTTCCAGCTGGGTCACTCAAGGACATTCAGAGACTTGTCCCCAAAGCCACTCCTGCATTGTCTTGGCTGTGTATGGTTGTTGTCCTGTTCAAAGGTGAATCTTCGCCCCAGAGTGCTCTGAAGCAGGTTTTCGCCAAGGATTTATACTTTGCTTCGTTTCTTTCCCTCGATCCTGACTAGTCTCCCAGTCCCTGCCACTGAAAAACATCCCGACAGCATGATGTTGCCACCACCATGCTTTACCGTAGGGACGGTGCCAGGTTTCCTCCAGATGTGACGCTTGGCATTCAGGCCAAAGAGTTCAATCTTGGTTTCATCTGACCAGAGAATCTGGTTTCTCATGGTCAGAGTCCTTTAGGTGCTTTTTGACAAACTCCAAGCGAGCTGTCATGTGCCTTTTACTGAGGAGTGACTTCCGCCTAGCCACTCTACCATAAAGGCCAGGTTGGTGGAATGCTGCAGAGATGATTGTCCCTTCTGGAAGGTTCTCCCATCTCCACAGAGGAACTCTGCAGCTTTTTCAGAGTGACCATTGGGTTTTTGGTCACCTGCCTGGCCAATGTCCTTTTCCCCCGATTGCTCAGTTTGGCCAGTTTGCCAGTTCTAGGAAGAGTCTTGGTGGTTTCAAACTTCTTCCATTTAAGAATGATGGAGGCCACTGTGTTTTTGGGGACCTTCAATGCTGCAGACATTTTTTGGTACCCTTCCCCCGATCTGTGCCTCTACAAAATCCTGTCTTGGAGCTCTACGGACAATTCCTTCGACCTCATAGCTTGGGATTTTTGCTCTGACATGCACTGTCAACTGTGGGACCTTTTTATATAGACAGGTGTATGCCTTTCCAAATCATGTCCAATCAACTGAATTTACCACAGGTGGACTCCAATCAAGTTGTAGAAACATCTCAAGGATGATAAATGGAAACAGAATGCACCTGAGCTCAATTCTCATAGCAAAGGGTCTGAATACTTATGTAAATATGGTATTTCTGTTTTTAATTTTTAATACATTTGCAAACATTCTAAAAATCTGTTTTGCTTTGTAATTATGGGGTATTGTGTGTAGATTGGGGGACTTTTTATTTAATTTAATCCACTGTAGAATTTGGCTGTAACATAACCACAGATCATAATCCAAAGGAATCTAGTTATTTTAGCATGACATCAAGTAAATGGAGTAGCCATGTTTATATTTTAAACCCCTTCAATCAAACAATCAAATGTCTTTATTGTCCCAGTTGGGAAATGTGTTGTGCAGTCAGGGTTCAACACTAAAGACAACATTTAAAAACAGTGACAACCATACAACAGATATACATCATGCGATTGGTTACAGTGTACAATCAATAAAAGGCGCAGTCATTGTGCAAACGTGCATCAATAAATATGCATTATTTATTTTCATGTGTAGATTTAGAAAGTTTATGGCCTGTGGGATGAGTTCTTGGATCTATTGCTCTTGAATTTGGGAAGTTGAAAACAACGACCTGAAGGGACGAGCTCAAAATCGTCAATGCCCGGGTGATTAGGACAGTCTAGGATACTGTTAACTCTCCTCATCACTTACTTCCTAAAAATGTCTAAGAGCTGTGTCTGCTGCACCCCGATGACCTTGCTGGCCACCTCTACCACTATCTAGCCTGTTTTTGTTGCAAACATTAAGATTGCCAAACCAGGCCACCGTCGAAAACTTCAACACAGATTCAAAAAACTCCTGTAAAACAGTCATCATTGCCTTGCTGACAAAAGTTCCATCTTTCTCAGAAAGAAACGTTGATTTGGAACCACATCGATCAAGAAGGTTCTTGTGGAGTTCTCTGGAATTGTAGGTCTGTAAAATGTCATGATTCTGTGACGAGAGAATATTATTGTACCATCTCTCTTGATCTCTGTTCTAGAATTCCAGAAGATTGCCATGGCGACAGTGATTGGGTTTGCCCATCATGAGCTTCATCGGGTTCTTTGTCAAGCTCATCCACATCTTCAACAATAACATTGTGAAAGTAGGACCACACCTTCAACATAGGACAAGACACTGCAGGACACACACACCAGGAGTCAGTTGGACAGTAGTCAGTCAGTACTGTATTGTGCACATTATTGGTAGAAAACAATTCAAGTTCAGTCCATTTGGCTTTTTAGGTTAGGTTAGGTTTTGGGTGATTTGACTACAGTGTTCTAAAGTGCACTAATGCTACCTGTCTACAAGATCCAAATATATGATTCATTTGTTATCAAGATATGTGCATAGATGCATGTAGGTCTGCGATAATATCAAACTATGTTTTGCAGTTCTATTTGATTTGATGGAATGCGTGAAACACACTATTTTAAATCATAAGGCATACAACATTTCTGCCACTACAGTTAAGAGGTGTGGATGATTGTATACTATTGGGTAAAGGGGAGAAACTGAATTAGCCTCTGTGTGGCCCTGTTATTGTGAGTTCTCTTATCTCTCTCAGGGGCGGTTTAACCTCTGGAGATGTTACAGAACTACAACTACAGAACTACAATAACCAGAGACCTTTGGCAGCAGGGCAATGTGGAAAAGTGGTGGTGGAGGATAGTGATGGGATGCCATTTTTTTTAAAACATTGTTTGCAATGTTTTTATTTGACTGTGTTAATAAATCAAATAAATACGCAGCTTGACTTATGTTTGACTTGTATATAATGTGTATCTCTGTTTGTTAAGCAACAACGGTGAAGGCACATTGGGGCTGAGTTCCAAACCGTAGACTTGCAACCTAAAATCCACCCTTGAGAAGTATGGATTTGACCCCCACCTCAGATATGCAATGGTTAGTCTTCAAGGGGAAGGGTGCAAGTCTCCCGTTTGGAATCAGGACAGAGTTTTCTAGGCTAGTGGTGAATCTATAATCTAAAGTGGCTTCCTCTTGTGACCGTTCAGAGATTCCTTCACCAAGGAAGGAAAGAGGCATTTTTCCATTATTTCAACTAGGCAGAAGCGTGAATTTCCAGTTGGGGAGAGGAAACCATTAGCCTATTTAAATGACACCCATTTGTTCATTCTGGAAGGAGGTGGAGCACCCTGGTCGATGATGTCATTTCCTGTCCCTGCAGATGCCCATGCTCCAGAGCAGTGGCTGATCCGTTGTCACGGTTACAGGCTTCCTCTGGTCTCCCTGGGCGACAGGCTCGTAGGTGTTGGATGTGCTCACCAGCTTCCCGAACTGCAGTACCTGGTTGTCTATAACATACAGAGTCAGTCAGACATGCTCCTTAGCCTACAGAACCTACTCAGCAAGCAGTGGAGTGAAAAACACTTGTGGGGTAATAAGTTCATTCCAACCACACCACCATTTACAAATACACTGTCCTCTCTGTGTAACCCCCAGGGAGGTCCAGTCTGAGTCCACCCTATTCTGTGTAAGCACTCAGCTGGGACCTGGGAAACAGTGATGGGAAAGTCAACTCGGGTGAGAGAGAGACACAAGGACTAGCATTATGCTTGACCACTGAGCATAAGGAAACTGGGGACTGGTGGGTCGAAAAATCCTCTCAAAGCCAACCTTTTGGTCCAGACAGGCAGGAGAGACTTACACCGAAGAGCTGCAATAAGTTGAGGGTTTTCAGGTTCTCTTTTCATGTGTGCCATTAGTATTAATAAAATAACATGCTTCAACACACAAGTGGAGACTTTTCATTACAAAGTGAGAGGACTGTAGCTAAGGGTATTTGATATTTGTCTTGGAGGTTACTGAAGATGTTAGGCTTGAATCCAGGTCAACACTGACCTCCTATGGCCAATTCTGGTATTGCAGGATGACTAACATCAGAAGTCTTATTGTCATGACAGATCTATTTAATACAGACTCAACCTCAACGGTTAATGTAAAAAGGGGTTATAAATAACGTTTTAGTGATTCATTGATTGGTTTAATGGACAGAAAATTCTGCTCTGTGTGTTTATCTCATATGGACTGTCTGGTTTTGCCATTGTTTACATTGTCTTTTGTGATTTATGAACTAACAACACACCTGGTGTTCCCTTGGAAACAATGAAGTTATTCTATTACCCCATTCTACTGACAGTCAGGATCAAACAGCATTCTATTCCACCGCATCAACTCAACACATCTCATAATTACTTCGCTTTTCAAACGTCTATTGGGACAGGAGAACAAAACATATGTAGAATTAGACACTTGTTTTTGAATGTGTATTAAAAATAGTCTCCAGGATGGAACTAAACAAACAGAAGGAGAAGAAAGAACACAGCAAAGAGAACAAATCAAATGACCACAGGCGGATGAATACACTTCAAAGACTAACAAAACGCCCTTCTGCTTCAAAGCCCTGTGAATAGCCATGATATTACACTGGGTGAGTGTGTTGTGAATAGCCATGATATTACACTGTGTGAGTGTGTTGTGAATAGCCATGATATTACACTGGGTGAGTGTGTTGTGAATAGCCATGATATTACACTGGGTGAGTGTGTTGTGAATAGCCATGATATTACACTGGGTGAGTGTGTTGTGAATAGCCATGATATTACACTGTGTGAGTGTGTTGTGAATAGCCATGATATTACACTGGGTGAGTGTGTTGTGAATAGCCATGATATTACACTGTGTGAGTGTGTTGTGAATAGCCATGATATTACACTGGGTGAGTGTGTTGTGAATAGCCATGATATTACACTGGGTGAGTGTGTTGTGAATAGCCATGACATTACACTGGGTGAGTGTGTTGTGAATAGCCATGATATTACACTGGGTGAGTGTGTTGTGAATAGCCATGATATTACACTGTGTGAGTGTGTTGTGAATAGCCATGATATTACACTGGGTGAGTGTGTTGTGAATAGCCATGATATTACACTGGGTGAGTGTGTTGTGAATAGCCATGATATTACACTGTGTGAGTGTGTTGTGAATAGCCATGATATTACACTGTGTGAGTGTGTTGTGAATAGCCATGATATTACACTGGGTGAGTGTGTTGTGAATAGCCATGATATTACACTGTGTGAGTGTGTTGTGAATAGCCATGATATTACACTGTGTGAGTGTGTTGTGAATAGCCATGCTATTACACTGGGTGAGTGTGTTGTGAATAGCCATGATATTACACTGTGTGAGTGTGTTGTGAATAGCCATGCTATTACACTGGGTGAGTGTGTTGTGAATAGCCATGATATTACACTGTGTGAGTGTGTTGTGAATAGCCATGATATTACACTGTGTGAGTGTGTTGTGAATAGCCATGATATTACACTGTGTGAGTGTGTTGTGAATAGCCATGCTATTACACTGGGTGAGTGTGTTGTGAATAGCCATGATATTACACTGTGTGAGTGTGTTGTGAATAGCCATGATATTACACTGGGTGAGTGTGTTGTGAATAGCCATGATATTACACTGTGTGAGTGTGTTGTGAATAGCCATGATATTACACTGTGTGAGTGTGTTGTGAATAGCCATGCTATTACACTGTGTGAGTGTGCTGTGAATAGCCATGATATTACACTGGGCGAGTGTGTTGTGAATAGCCATGATATTACACTGTGTGAGTGTGTTGTGAATAGCCATGATATTACACTGTGTGAGTGTGTTGTGAATAGCCATGATATTACACTGGGTGAGTGTGTTGTGAATAGCCATGATATTACACTGGGTGAGTGTGTTGTGAATAGCCATGATATTACACTGTGTGAGTGTGTTGTGAATAGACATGATATTACACTGTGTGAGTGTGTTGTGAATAGCCATGATATTACACTGTGTGAGTGTGTTGTGAATAGCCATGATATTACACTGTGTGAGTGTGTTGTGAATAGCCATGATATTACACTGTGTGAGTGTGTTGTGAATAGCCATGATATTACACTGTGTGAGTGTGTTGTGAATAGCCATGATATTACACTGGGTGAGTGTGTTGTGAATAGCCATTATATTACACTGGGTGAGTGTGTTGTGAATAGCCATGATATTACACTGGGTGAGTGTGTTGTGAATAGCCATGATATTACACTGTGTGAGTGTGTTGTGAATAGCCATGATATTACACTGTGTGAGTGTGTTGTGAATAGCCATGATATTACACTGTGTGAGTGTGTTGTGAATAGCCATGCTATTACACTGGGTGAGTGTGTTGTGAATAGCCATTATATTACACTGGGTGAGTGTGTTGTGAATAGCCATGATATTACACTGGGTGAGTGTGTTGTGAATAGCCATGATATTACACTGGGAGAGTGTGTTGTGAATAGCCATGATATTACACTGTGTGAGTGTGTTGTGAATAGCCATGATATTACACTGGGTGAGTGTGTTGTGAATAGCCATGATATTACACTGGGTGAGTGTGTTGTGAATAGCCATGATATTACACTGGGTGAGTGTGTTGTGAATAGCCATGCTATTACACTGGGTGAGTGTGTTGTGAATAGCCATGATATTACACTGGGTGAGTGTGTTGTGAATAGCCATGATATTACACTGGGTGAGTGTGTTGTGAATAGCCATGCTATTACACTGGGTGAGTGTGTTGTGAATAGCCATGATATTACACTGGGTGAGTGTGTTGTGAATAGCCATGATATTACACTGGGTGAGTGTGTTGTGAATAGCCATGATATTACACTGGGGGAGTGTGTTGTGAATAGCCATGATATTACACTGGGTGAGTGTGTTGTGAATAGCCATGATATTACACTGTGTGAGTGTGTTGTGAATAGCCATGCTATTACACTGTGTGAGTGTGTTGTGAATAGCCATGATATTACACTGTGTGAGTGTGTTGTGAATAGCCATGATATTACACTGTGTGAGTGTGTTGTGAATAGCCATGATATTACACTGGGTGAGTGTGTTGTGAATAGCCATGATATTACACTGGGTGAGTGTGTTGTGAATAGCCATGATATTACACTGGGTGAGTGTGTTGTGAATAGCCATGATATTACACTGGGTGAGTGTGTTGTGAATAGCCATGATATTACACTGGGTGAGTGTGTTGTGAATAGCCATGATATTACACTGTGTGAGTGTGTTGTGAATAGCCATGATATTACACTGGGTGAGTGTGTTGTGAATAGCCATGATATTACACTGTGTGAGTGTGTTGTGAATAGCCATGCTATTACACTGGGAGAGTGTGTTGTGAATAGCCATGATATTACACTGGGTGAGTGTGTTGTGAATAGCCATGATATTACACTGGGTGAGTGTGTTGTGAATAGCCATGATATTACACTGTGTGAGTGTGTTGTGAATAGTCATGATATTACACTGGATGAGTGTGTTGTGAATAGCCATGATATTACACTGGGTGAGTGTGTTGTGAACAGCCATTATATTAGACAACCAATAAGAGGAATAGGGAGTGAAAACAGTACTGAAAGGAAGTAATTGACCATAGAGAACACTGAGGCAGAGGCATACCATAGCCTAAACCGTTCTCTGCTGAACCAATGCTGAAGACACTGTAGTAGTTAATTAAACCACTAGGGGAAGCGCTGCACTGTGGAAAGAGGGGAGACTGTCAGATACATGCACATAATTTTCTGACACACACACACACACACACACACACACACACACACACACACACACACACACACACACACACACACACACACACACACACACACACACACACATCCATCATAAACATTTAATAGTCAGCCCTATCATTTACTGGCAGATAGGATAGGGCTAATGAATCTAGTTTAAGTTGCGGCTCCGCGCCTGATAAAATTTTAAACAGGAGAAAGGAAACACCCTTCCCCTAGAGACTATTTGGAATCACCCCCCACACACACATACCCCACCCTCCCACCTCTCTCTCCAGAGTAATTTGTAGTGTAAATGTGGGTATTTAAAGCGGTCACCCTCTCTGGTCTCAGTGCTGGAAATGCAATTACAGCCAGCAAACAGCTTTATTGTTATCAGTGGAGGTGCGACGCTCATTCCGGTCCCCAGCGCAACACCGGCCGCCATCGATCGTTATCAGGGCTGAGGAGAGGATTACTAATGAAGCTATCCTCAGGCTCCATAGTCTGTTTGTGTGGGTAATTGAGGATGGAAACTGTGTGTGTGTGTGTGGTCAAATGCTGTACCTTGACAGGGTCAGCTGAGGTAGCTGTACACCCCCCCAACCTTCCCCTAAACCTGTGTGTATGTGTGTGGTTCACATCAGGTATTTGTCCATTTCCTCCTCTCCCAGCATGACTCAGATCTAAAAGGAAAAAATGAAACTGTACTATGGCAGTTTCCCTCCCTCCCACAGCATGGCTGGAGAATACTTACAGGGTACTTAATCTCCCTCTCGTTTTGCTCTTTCTATAGACTTTAAGACAGAGATGGGAGAGAGAGAGAGAGAGAGAGCGAAAGTGGGAATAAGAAGGGGAAAAAGAAAAGAGACTGGCAAGGTGAGAGCCGGATAGCTCAGCAACATCTGAATCCGTCCAAGAGAAAACCGAAAAAACAGATTCTATCTTTCTCTCTAGCTTGCTCCCTTTCCCTCTCCTTCCCTCTCTCTTTGCCTGCAGAGAATACACCCAAACCCAGACAGCCATTAGTACAGGAGGTTTCACAGGGATACTGCAGCTATAGGTAACGGAAATATATGTATTCATCCACCTGTGTGTGTGTGTGTGTGTGTGTGTGTGCGTGTGAGCAAGAAAGTAAAGAAAACATAGATGATATTCCAGCCTTGAAAACTTATAATGTGATCATTTTGATGATAACTGTCAGGGAGATAAATCTAATGAGGATCCATCAATTAGTCTAATTCCCAGAAATCTGGCTGGCTGGAAACACACCAGATGTGGACTGTTACAGTACATCGTAGTTACTCACTTTTTCATTGTAGTCATACTTTCAACACTGCTACAGGTTATGTGTATACTTTAGGGATATGGAGGTTAGACATTAGTCAAAAGAACAAACAGAAGGTTCAAATGGTTGTTTTAGCACAAAGCTCAGAGTCTAAATCTGTCTCACTGATTAACTAGACAGACTGTTTGAGGACACTGGTTCACTGACTGACAGTTAATCAGGTGTGTGTGGGTGTGTGTGTGTGTGTGTGTGTGTGTGTGTGTGTGTGTGTGTGTGTGTGTGTGTAAAGAAAGAAAAAAAGAGTGCATCATTACAGATTGGTTTCTCTAAGAACAAGGAGAGACAAACAGAGAAACAGAAAGCAAAGGAGAGATCAGAGGAGAGATAGAGAGGTGGCTTGACTCTAGCAGTTAGTATGAGAACATATTTTCACCTTTCTAAACAGTTCTGACACTTCCTGTCTAGACAGTATGTAAATGTATACTGTTTTATTCTTACTATTGTCTGATGTTACTTACTCTTACACATCTCTCTCACACACACACACACACAGTTGGGTTTTTGTAGGTGCGTAACCTAAAGTTACATCATTTCAACCAGGGATGGAAATTAAGCAATCCTGTGGCTAGTACTTTTCAGACCGGGCTAGTAGAAAATGTGATCTACTAGGCCAGCTAGCCAGTGCCCAAAGTTCCATCACTGATAACATCATAGTAAAAAGGGGCAAATATAAGAGCAAAAGTAATCTTTTGGTTTTTGTAAAAAAATTATCTCCTTCTGACTCAACTCTCCCGACGACAAGCATTAAACCTTACCCATCCAACCACACACTTCAGTTAGAACAATTACAGATTAAATTAATCCTCCAAACACATCCTACAATAGTTCCTACAGATGTCTTACTGAGCATAGCACACACACACACACACACACACACACACACACACACACACACACACACACACACACACACACACACACACGACTTTCTCTCTCTACGGGTCCTGTCTTTCCACAACCGAGGAGAAGAGAGATCCACCGTGTGATGTCATCATTAATTACAACACAAGGAAGACCGTGTGTGAAATGTGAATACTAGAAAACAAACTGAAATGGTCGATGACACACATCACTTATGCTACTGTACATAATTAAACTGTAACATTCCATCTCTATAAAACCACAGCTTTTCAATTGGGCCTCCTACATTGCCCTCCATTAACTTTGTGATCTTTTAGAGAGGTTGTAGCTTTGCTCAACAGAGCCATTAAAGTTAATGGGGGTCAGAGGCTACTCTTACTAAGTGTCTGCCCAGCTGCCATTTTGGGGATCTTGCCATGTTTGAATCCCCCATAACTTTATTTAAATCACAGTCACCGCCTGGCATACACAATGCAGGAGCTTTAAAGACGAAGGACTGAGGCCAATGTTACAGTCAGTTCAAGGCCACAACTAGACTTACTGCTAAGGAGAATACTGCCTCTCTCCCCCTGTGTGTTCACGTATATCAACCACTTCTGAAATAGTTGTTGTGTGTATGGGTGTGTGTGTGGATCAAAACGCAGAGCGGAGATGTTGATGATTGACATTTTCTCAGATGATTTATTTATCTACTCTCCTACCTTCTTCCTCCGCTAAGCCTCGACTTTTAAACTCCACCATCAACACCCTCAAACAACATCATTATTAAAACAGTAACCCCTGTCAAACAGAATGCTCAACTAAAACAACCTGATATACCCTCAGGGCTCTGCTTCACAAAATAAAGTATGCCCAATAAGTAGGTTTCACATAGATAATGGGGTTACAACTAACTAACTTGTACTGTAAACTTTTAATTCTGACATGGATCTACAGGGGTTGAACCAGTTGCCACACTACAGATCTGTATGCCCTGTAGTGCAGGTTCTCTCTGTCTTTCTCTCTTTAATGTGCATACTTCGAACAAAGCCAAAGCCCTGACACTAAGTCCCTTTAGGCCAGACAGCCGCTAACTGCACAGGTCTCTCTTTATAATACAGCATATATTATTCATTCCAATCATGCTTTAAAAAGGGATAATCATTTATATGGACTTCTAACACACACACAAGCACACACTCTTTAAAATCATCTGTCAACTAAGCAGCAATCAGCAGTTGAAACAAGAAATGGAACCACTCTCAACTTCATAAGCAAGGACTAATCATTCACGATATCTATTCTGCCCTTGCAAGAGTCCCCTTCTTAAGTTTATCAGATAGTTGCTGGATAGAGTTGATCTATCGTATTGCATAATGATTTATTACCACCAGTTCGTAGGTACAGTATTAGAAACGGAGTAAAACTGACATAGAAGAAGGAAAAACAACCAGAAGTAAGATGATGCTGATTATTAAAGCTTCATTCTCACTAACAGCACAGCACAGCACGTCATGTATTGTTGTCTCTACCTTCTTGCCCTTTGTGCTGTTGTCTGTGCCCAATAATGTCTGTACCATGGTTTGTGCTGCTACCATGTTGTGCTGCTGCCATGTTGTGTTTCTACCATGTTGTGCTGCTGCCATGTTGTGTTTTCATGTGGTGCTGCCATGCTGTTTTTGTCTTATGTCTCTCTTTATGTAGTGTTGTCTCTCTTGTCATGATATGTGTTTTGTCCTATATTTTTTATTTTTTATCCCCGTCCCCGCAGGAGGCCTTTTGGTAGGCCGGCATTGTAAATAACAATTTGTTCTCAACTGACTTACCTAGTTAAATAAAGGTTACATTTTTTTTATTTAATTTATTTTTTTACATATGTTATAATATCATGAACTCAAAAATATGCTGCCGTATGCAATAATAATTCCCCAAACATGGCAAGATCAATTAAATAGAACAGATATCTCCAACCATGCAGCCATCAAGAAAAGACTGAAATCTATCACTTAAACGATCATCCATACAGAATAGTTCTTCTCAAATTGACTGCACGGATGGAGTTTGATCATATCTGCAGCTCCACAGAGTGACTTTGACCATTTGCAACGCTAACAAGGATTCTTATTTGACAGAACATAGAAACGTAGGCCTTATCAGTAAGCAGTGCCATACAGAGGACAAAAATTAAATTGACCTTAAAATGAACTCAAACCTACTACAGGGGCCAGAACACTCCCCGCCTAGTATCTGTAAGGATGCCACCATTATCACTAGTACATCACTAGAACATCACTAGTACATCACTAGTACATCACTAGTACATCCCTAGAACATCACTAGTACATCACTAGTACATCCCTAGAACATCACTAGTACATCACTAGTACATCCCTAGAACATCACTAGTACATCACTAGTACATCACTAGTACATCACTAGAACATCACTAGAACATCACTAGTACATCACTAGTACATCACTAGTACATCACTAGTACATCACTAGTACATCACTAGTACATCCCTAGAACATCACTAGTACATCACTAGTACATCCCTAGAACATCACTAGTACATCACTAGTACATCCCTAGAACATCACTAGTACATCACTAGTACATCACTAGTACATCACTAGTACATCACTAGTACATCCCTAGAACATCACTAGTACATCCCTAGAACATCACTAGTACATCACTAGTACATCCCTAGAACATCACTAGTACATCACTAGAACATCACTAGTACATCACTAGTACATCCCTAGTACATCACTAGAACATCACTAGTACATCACTAGTACATCACTAGTACATCACTAGAACATCACTAGAACATCACTAGAACATCACTAGTACATCACTAGAACATCACTAGAACATCACTAGTACATCACTAGTACATCCCTAGAACATCACTAGTACATCACTAGTACATCACTAGTACAGTCTCTGAAACTGGATACAGAACAGTCTCACATGACACATCTCTTGCTGTATTGACTTCAACCTTTCTTAATTTCCCACCTCTGCCAGGAAAGGTCATCACGAAGATGCCCATGGGCCAGTCGTTCCTTTTCACTTGACTGTCTCCCAGCATCACAATGTCTCCCTCCTGAAGGTTGGGCTTCTCTTTCTGACACTTCCTTTGGTTTTGCAGGGAAGGAAGATACTCTTTGGCAAGGCTTTGAACTTTGCCGTCACTGCCGGCTGAAGATATCTTTCTCATTGAATTCACCTTGGGGGGGGGGGGGGGGGGGGGGGGGGGGGGGGGGGGGGGTGCTGCACCAACCTTTTGGGAGAACAGTTTTGCTGTCATCAAGGAACTAATGGACGAGCACTCAAAATGGCTGAGACTTCCGCCATGAATGTAGTCAGGACTTCATAAGTAAGCTTGGATGGACCCACCTTCAGCACCATGGATGGCGATCATTCTCTCCCAGCTGCCTCCCATATGAGACGTGTGCAGTGGATTGAAGACCCAAGTACACCCCTTGTCACTCTGGTACTGTTGGACCTTCTTCTCGCTCTAAACGGTCTCCATCTTCAACTCTCTGCAGGCCTCTGGGCCACAGACCCAACTGCTCTCAAAGCGCCCTCAGTGAAGTGGTGTCCTTGATGATGGGCCTGTTCGTGGTGGTGTCAGTAAGAGGTTTGGTTTCATCTTTACCTAGACTTGCTTGGGACAGGCGTCCTGCAATCCTCAGTGGGCCTGAATCGTCAATGTAGGGCAGTTGTTCTTAAACTTCTTCAGCCTGGGACCCAAATTAGAAATTCTGTGTTTTCCTGGGACCCAAGCTTAGGAAAATATGCAACTATACATAAATATCGGTACATTTAATTGCCCTTATGCCTAAAACAAATGCAATATAGACAAAAACAAAGAACAATGGAATTAAATATCCATATAAATATCTATTAATGTTTATTCTCCCCATTAAAAACACTCTTACATATCTGTCTAGGTTGGAACTGTTGCTGTTAAAATACAATAAATCATTTTCATTCTGAACTGGAATAAACGGATTGATCACGTCACATAGATGAATAACAGAACATACACACAGGCTTTTTGATAGTGCAATGCTAAGTAACAGTACAGATGAAAAATTATACATTTTACTGTAGAAATGATTGTTGAAAGAAAGTCTAGGTTGAAACTGTTGCTGTTAATACAATACATATGTTTTATTCTGAACTGGAATAAACTGATTGATCACATCACACAGATGTAGACCAGAACACACACAGTCCTAATGAGAGCATATCTATTCTGGGCTCTGTTTTTGACAGTGCAACACTGAGGTCATGCTCAGCATTGAAACTGTTTCTGTACTTGTTTTTCAAGTATGTCAGAGTTGAGAACCCTGACTTGCATAGGTATTTGGTGCCAAACTGGACCAGAACATCTACTGATTTCTCAGTCAGGCAGGAGACTGCTTCTTACTGCAGATGAGCAACCCAGAACTGTGTGAGTGTTTGCCTCAAAAAGCATCTTGCTTCAATCAGTTTATTCCAGTTAAGAATAAAAAATATTATTGTATTTTAACAGCAACAGTTCCAACCCAGACTAATTTTCAACAATAATTTTAGTGGGCCTGATCATTTTTCATCTTCATCTCTACTGTTACTAGGGTCGCACTATCAGTAGTTAGCTGGCTTTGGCAAATGTTAGCTATTAGCTGTGTACAAGGTCAGGGGATTGTTTGAAAGAGAAACTCACATCTACAGTTGAAGTCGGAAGTTTACATACACCTTAGCCAAATACATTATAACTCAGTTTTTTCACAATTCCTGACATTTAATCCTAGTAAAAACTCCCTCTCTTAGGTCAGTTAGGATCACCACTTTATTTTAAGAATGTGAAATGTCAGAATAATAGTACAGAGAATGATTTATTTCAGCTTTTATTTCTTTCATCACATTCCCAGTGGGTCAGAAGTTTACATACACTCAATTAGTATTTGGTAGCATTGCCTTTAAATTGTTTAACTTGGGTCAAAAGTTTTGGGTAGCCTTCCACAAGCATCCCACAATAAGTTGGGTGAATTTTGACCCATTCCTCCTAACAGAGCTGGTGTAACTGAGTCAGGTTTGTAGGCCTCCTTGCCCGCACACAGTTTTTCAGTTCTGCCCACAAATTTTCTATCGGATTGAGGTCAGGGCTTTGTGATGGCCACTCTAATAGCTTGACCATTTTCCCACAACATTGGAAGCATGCGGTAGGGTAGCCCAGTGGTTAGAGCGTTGGACTAGTAACCGAAACGTTGCAAGTTCAAATCCCCGACAAAGTACAAATCTGTCGTTCTGCCCCTGAACAGGCAGTTAACCCACCTAGGCCGTCATTGAAAATAAGAATTTGTTCTTAACTGACTTGCCTAGTTAAATAAAGATTTTTAAAAATGCTTGGGGTCATTGTCCATTTGGAAGACCCATTTGCGACCAAGCTTTAACTTCCTGACTGATGTTGACTTGAGATGTTGCTTCAATATATCCACATAATTGTTGTTCTTCATTATGCAATCTATTTTGTGAAGTGCACCAGTCCCTCCTTCAGCAAAGCAGCCCCACAACATGATGCTGCCACCACGATGCTTCACTGTTGGGATGGTGTTCTTCGGCCTCCCCTTTTACCTCCAAACATAACAATGGTCATTATGGACAAATAGTTCTATTTGTGTTTCATCAGACCAGGGGACATTTCTCCAAAAAGTATGATCTTTGTCCCCATGTGCAGTTGCAAACCGTAGTCTGGCTTTGTTATGGTGTTTTTGGAGCAGTGGCTTCTTCCTTGCTGAGTGGCTTTTCAGATTATGTTGATTTAGGACTCGTTTTACAGTGGATATAGATACTTTTGTACCTGTTTCTACCAGCATCTTCACAAGATCCTTTGCTGTTGTTCTGGGATTGATTTGCACATTTCGCACCAAAGTATGTTCATCTCTAGGAGACAGAACGCGTCTCCTTCCTGAGCGATATGACGGCTGCGTGGTCCCATGGTGTTTATACTTGCGTACTATTGTCTGTACAGGAGTTTTTTGACTTGATTGTAGTGGCTTCCTTTCCTCTAACCTTAGCCACTGCCCTAGCCTGAAGCGGGGTTGTTTGGTACGCATACAGTTCACACTCAAGGTTTCCAAACAGCCAAAACATTCAATGACATCCAGGGATATGGTGCAACAAAAAGGTTTATTCTTCTTATATCTAACAAATAAATGATTATCCAATCAACTTAAAGCATATGGAAAATACATAATATGACCTGTTTGTATGTCTGTATGGTCAAAAAGGCCCAACTTCCTGCCTTTATCCTAACACACTTACCACAATACAATGAATGGGCAAGAGGGGGGGCCAAAACTGAATTACAATAACAAATGAATATATCTCAATCAGGTAAATATAAATCATAAAGGTAGGTCCCTAATATTTCATCATGTACATTAATATTTAATATATTTACACAAATATACATGGAGCTCCGTATGTTCAGTCTTTTAAACAAATATATCCAAATCGGCTCTAACACTATTGTTTGTACAAATGAACGTGGTACCTTCAGGCGTTTGTAAATTGCTCCCAGGGATGAACCAGACTTGTGGAGGTCTACAATGTTTTTTCTGAGACCTTGTCTGATTTATTTAGATTTTCCCATGATGGCAAGCAAAGAGGCACTGAGTTTGAAGGTAGGCCTTGAAGTACATCCACAGGTACACCTCCAATTGACTCAAATTATGTCAATTAGCCTATCAGAAGCTTGTAAAGCCATGACATAATTTTCTGGAATTTACCAAGCTTTTTAAAGGCACAGGCAACTTAGTGTATGTAAACTTCTGACCCACTGGATTTGTGGTACAGTGAATTATAAGTGAAATAATCTGTCTGTAAACAATTGTTGGAAAATTACTTGTGTCATTCACAAAGTAGATGTCCTAACCGACTTGCCAAAAACTATAGTTTGTTAACAAGGAATTTGTGGAGTGGTTTAAAAACAAGTTTTAATGACTCCAACCTAAGTGTATGTAAACTTCCAACTTCAACTGTACTACTATGAGAGTTAGTTAGTACTCCCTTATTTTTGCTTATCATCACCTGTTATAAAATGACAACAATGCCTTGCTAGTTGACTTACTTTTCCACTGTCGAAGCACCGTTTCCTGAAGCATTCTGTCCTGTTCTGAAAGAACTCCCTGGGTTTACCATCATGCTGTGGATGTTAGGTCGGGACGTGTCGTTTTATTTGTTCGTTATGAGAGACTCATTACTAAGCACTTCCCCGCACAAAACACATTGTGGGCGATCTTCGTTATAAGTTTGTATGAAAGAGAGAGAAACTCATCATTGTATATGCATTTCATGACAATTGAGCTGAGTCAGAAGTGGTGGCTAGCACAAGTCCATTTGATGACAGCAGTGAGTGATGGCGAGTGGGAATGACAAGTCAGTGGCTGACAGCGCATCATCTGCTGCTGAGCGGCAGCTCTGCATCTTGTGTGCATCGCAGAGTGATCTTTAAGAAAACGGCACAAAAAAAGATCTGGTAAACCGCAAAGCACACGGGCATCTCCCTCTCATACTCGCGCAGCTGCCAAACCGAGCAGAGACTGTTGCTAAGCAGAGAACACAGATGCACTTGGCCAAATCCATTCCAGTAATTAATTAAATAATTATAAATTTACTCTGACACATCGTGACCCACCGTGCGTGACTCATACTTTAAGAAAGGCTGATGTAAGGACACTGAAGAGTGGCCTCAGCTTAGGAATGGCTTTACGTTCACTGATGCATTCCAATTCCTCTTGAAAGGCATTGTGTTGCAGACTGCGGATTAGGATGGTCTTGGGTTGATCCAGATCTTCGGTGGAGCAGGGTTTGTTGCAAATGTGCCATCCTTTGCAGCTGCTGCCTTCCTAACACATGCGCAAGCCTTGTAAACCTCTCAAAGACCTTGGAGTCTAACTTGTTGCTTGAGACAATGGTGGTGTGACATGCAACTTGGGGGCGGACCTTGTAGTAAGATCCGGGGGTCAACCAAGTCAAAAGGTGCGTGAAAGATTTCTGGCTTTGCTGACCTGAACTAGAAAGCTGGTCCTGTCAACAATGTCCTATGAGTCAGGCTGCTTGCTGGGACTGATCTCGAGACATGATCAGCAGTGTTCTGGTCAGTAGGGACGTGCTTTCACTGCTCTGGGCAAATATATCTCCTAATACATTGCACCCTCTTATTCACATACATGTAGAATGACCTGGAGTCGTTTTGTATGTAACCCAGGACCACTACCAGAGTAGAATGTGACAACATCGAGTTGGATGTCAATCTCATCGCCGATTGCTTCTGCTATTTCCACAGCTTGAGTCTTGGAACGGGGATCTCAGAACGTGGAGCGAGCTTACCTTTACCAAAGCTGAAGACAACATCCATATTCCCACTGGCATCAGTTGTCTTCAGGTAGGCTACTGCCGCGATGGCGTTTGTGGATGCATCATTGAAGACGCACATCTCTTTTTTGTATGAGAGAGATTGATCTGTATGTGGGAGAGATCTTGACCTGCTCAAGCTCCTTCAAAGAGTCTCTCCATACCTTCCATTCCTTGAACTTCACTTCTGGGAGAGGGGCATCTAGTCACAATCCTCCATGGAGAGCTCTCTAAGTAGAGACCTTCCTCGAATGCTTACTGGGGCGGGGAATCAAAGTGGGTCGAACAAGCTGTTGATCGTCAACAAGACTCCACGTCTAGTGTATGGTTTCTCCGCTGAAGACACCTGAAATGTGAAGACATCCTCTGTGACATCCCAGCTCACTCCGAGACTACTCTGCACGGGAGGGAAGTTGACACAGATCCAGGTGCTTCAGCAAATTCATTCTACAAATTGACTGCAAGAAGGATGGAGCTTGATAATATCTGCAGCTCTACAGTGACTTTCACCATTTGCAATACTAATAAGGACTCTTCTTTTACAGGATATAGAAACGTATTAGTGAGCAGCAGAAATGAAATTAACCTTCAAATGAACTCAAACCAACTATAGGGGCCAGAAGAATATCAAAATTATATTTTTAACCAAGTTTTGAGGCTATATAGTGTTTGTTGACATTTATTTTGTTAACAAACAGTAGAGTAAACCAAGCTTATATTTTGTGTTCTGATGGGGTAAGACAGTTGAACTAAGGTCATGAGGCATTTATGAGATATTCTTCAAGAATCATTTAATTAATAAAAAAAAAAACTGCAGATTGCCCCTTTAAACACTAAAACCAAGGTACTTGCACATAACAACCTACAGAAAGATTGAACATTTGCATACGCACGCACACAAAAGCTGAGGGTCCACTTTGTAAAAGTGTGTATTTCTTATTTTCTACCTTCATCCATCTGATCCCCGGGGAAATATTCCACTGCCTCCTTTTTAATTATGTGTGTGATTAATTATGCATTTTATTATGACTGGTTAATCTGAAGGAGCCTCTCACGCATAATCCCACCGCATTATCAATCAGGTGCCGAGGTAACAGGTTGACTGGGAAAGTAACACACACACATTCCCAGGCCAGCAGCCAACCAACCAACAAGCGCATGCACGCACGCACACACACTTCCTGCCTGGATTCCCCTTGACACTGAGTTATACAACCAACAGATTGTTGAGGTCCCGCCCTGTACCGGTGGTGCAGTGGTCTGAGCCAACTCATTAAGAACACAGCTGGCCACTGGGCCTAGGACTGGGCCAAACCACAAGGGGACAGACGGGGTGTGTGGGACAGACGGGGTTGTGTGTGATTGTGTGAACAAAGCGTAGGGAAGATGAGTGCTCGTGTGTGTCACTGTGTGTGTGTGTGTGCTCACCCAGGTTCCATTTGAGTCCAGTGGTGTGTGTTTTGCATGGTCCTCCTATAGGTATTAGACTGCACCATTCCCCCTCCAGTCCTGTATTCACTCCCAACCTGTGTCTCATGTCCTAAAACACACACACACACAGAGTGAGATACAAACACACACACACACACATACACAGAGAGTGAGACACACACACACACACACACACACACACACACACACACACACACACACACACACACACACACACACACACACACACACACAGAGTGAGATACAAACACACACACACACATACACACAGAGAGTGAGATACACACACACACACACACACAGAGAGAGTGAAATAATCGTCCTCCCTGATCTTAAATGGCACTGACTGCCACTGATACACACACACACACACACACACACACACACACACACACACACACACACACACACACACACACACACACACACACACACACACACACACACACACACACACACACACACACACACACACACACACACACACACACACACACGCTTCCAGAATAACTCTGGATCTAATACTGTCGTAGCGCTGACAATTCCCACCTAGTCACATCTGATATGATTGGCTCCCTTGATAAAGATGAGCAAAAAATAGTCCAATAAATAACACAAATACTGAGCTATATTGTATGCGCAAAGAAATGGGGAAATTATCTTATTTTATACTAATACAATTGCTCAGAGAAAGAGATGTTGTTTAACAAGTAAAACACAATCTTAAAAAGATAGATGTCAAAATGAATGGCACCCCTAACGATTGTTATAAATAAAAATCAAACAGCAATCTGAATTAAAATGAATTCCTTTCATGGCTTCGTGTTTCACTGGGGTATAAAAATGAGGCAACACGCATGTAAAATCCATTTGTCATCCGTAGAGTTGCAACGGGAGGATATATTACTGGAAACTACAATTAGACACCACCTCCATGCCAATAGGCTATGTGAAAGGGTTACCATAAAACAGCTTTATTGAGAGCAAACGACTAATGTAAATGACTGGAGTTTGATAAACAGCATTGGCACTTGGACTGGAACCAGGTGCTATGGTCAGATGACATGAAAATAGAGCTCTTTGGCCAAGTACACAACTTGTTGGTTTGGCCTCGAAAGAAGGATGCATATGCACCATATGAAGCAGAAAAGAACCTCATACCTCCTGTAAAATATGGTGGTGGATCTTTGATGTTATGGAGCTGTTTGGCTTCCACTGGTCCTGGGGACCCCTGCTTAAGATCAACAGCATCATGAACTCTACCAAGTATCAGGACATTTTAACCAAAAACCTG
Source organism: Oncorhynchus clarkii lewisi (assembly GCF_045791955.1). NCBI lineage: Eukaryota > Metazoa > Chordata > Actinopteri > Salmoniformes > Salmonidae > Oncorhynchus > Oncorhynchus clarkii. The sequence continues at coordinate 17,771,813 of NC_092157.1, read as the reverse complement.
GTTGCCTCTGCCAGGAGGCTGAAACTTGGCCTCAAGTGGCTCTCTCAGCAAGACAATAACCCAAGGCGCACATCAAAATCCACAAAGAAATGGTTAATTGACCCAAAATCAACATTTTGCTATGTCCATCTCAGGCTCAGGACTTGTACCCTATTGAAAACCTGTGGTTTGAATTAAAGAAGGCAGTCCATGAGAGCAGATCGAAGGATATCAAGGGTCCGTAAAGATTATGTATGGAGGAAAGGTCTAAGATACCTCCCAATGTGTACTTCAATCCCATAAAGAATGACAGAAAAAGGCTAAGTTCTGCTATGCTCACAAGGGGAGGGGGCACAATGCACTGAAAACAGGGGTGCCAATCATTTTGACATGTATCTTTCTTTAAAAAAAAAAAGATTAATTGTTAAACAAAATATTGTTTTGAGCATACAATATAGCTCAGTATTTATATTATATTGTCTTTTTTGCATCTTTAACAGGGGTGCCAATCATTTTGGATGTGATGTTACAGGAAAGTTAGCAGAAGTTTGAAGCTGAACAACACTTTCTGAAACGATGACAGCTAAAATGGCGGATAAGTTTCCTCCTTGGCGGTGTAAAGACAGTAGCCAGAGGGAGAAAGATAGGGATAGATGGAATGTTCTCAACTCCTAAAGGAAGGGAACTCTGAGAGACAGAATAATCTGGCCTCAGGGTGTGTGTGTACGCGTGTGTTCTAAGCTGCTTTCTCAGTAGCTTTATGTTGCTTGGTTTATAAATACCAGTGATCACAGAACGCCTCTGAGATATAGAATCCTCACTAATACAACTTTCTCCCACCTGAGATTCAGCCCACACATACTTTACAGAGAGATGGAGGGACAACAAGAGATACAGAGAGGTGGAGAAAGAGAGACCGTAGCCTCACAGCAATGCACATAAGCAAGAACAAATTCTTATTTACAATGGCGGCCTAACCCGGCCAAACCATAACCCGGACGACGCTGGGCCAATTATTCACCGCCCTATGGGACTCCCAATCACGCCTGGTTGTGATACAGCCTGGAATCGAACCAGGGTCTGTAGTGACGCCTCTAGCACTGAGATGCAGTGCTTCACTCGGGAGCCCAGAAATCTCATGATGGGATTTAATTGAAAAGCCTTTATGAGAGCTGGAGTTTTCAAAACTCAATTTGGATTAAGTGCCTTGAAATGTTGCAGTTATTTTTGTCAAGGACATCTCTAGAGTATCTGTATTCTTCATTCCATTGTATTGTTCTATAAAACTTAGAATGTCAAAGTCATCTGTCTACGGGATCTGTCAGCATCTGTCCATGTTCATCCCTTCAGCAGCTGCAGTTCACCACAGTACAATCCTCCATCATGTAAATCACCTCCGCTCCTGACATGCCCTACTAAAAGGTCATTGTAAACAAGCATATACAGTATTTTCGAACCAAATACCTGCAATCTCATTTGTAGAACACACACGCACACACGCATGCAGATACACACACATCTCCCTCTCCTATTACCCTAAATCGTTTGTTGTTATGAGGGTGTCTAATTTGCTTTTCCAAAATGACATCATCTCCAAATCAATCCATTCCCTCCCTCTTCTCAGATGATTGAGTTTACTGTGAGGCTGAGCACAGTCATTTCCATCTTTTGCTCTAGCAATACTACAAACATACCCACTTTTTTCACTCTCTCTCCCCCTTCCCCCCCTTTTTCCCTCCCCTCTCCATCTTTCTCTACTCTTCCCCTTGTCTCTCTCTCCCCCTCTCCATATTTCTCTCCTCTTCCCCCTCTCTCTCGTTTGTCATTATTAAATACATGTTCTCATTTGCTGCTTCATATGTACATACCTCCAATTAATCTCCTCTGACAGACGCGCGCACACACACACACACACACACACACACACTTAATCAAGCTGGTTTGTCACTGCAGTCCGGATGTAATGAACTGACTGAACGTACATGGTTAAATTCAAAGATCAACACAACCTTGTCAAGGACCCTTATACCAACATTTGTAACTAAAGTGCTTTGTAGTCCCTTGGGGGGGGGGGGGGGGGGTAGTAGAATTAAGAGGGTAAGGGGAAATAAGATTTTGGATGGGAATCAATTGTTGGTCCCCAAAAAGTCGTCAAGTATAGTAAAACAAACAGTGGTGTAAAGTACTTAATTAAAAATACTTTAAAGTACTACTTAATCATTTTTGGGAGATATGTGTTTTTACTTCATTATTTATAATTTTTACTACTTTTACTTTTTCTTCACTACATTCCGAAAGAAAATGATGTACTTTCTACTCCATACATTTTCCCTGACACCCAAAAGTACTTGCTACATTTTGAATGCTTAGCAGGACAGGAAAATGGTCCAATTCACACACTTATCAAGATAACATCCCTGTTCAAACTGTCTCTGATCTGGTGTACTCACTAAATACACATGCATGGTTTGTAAAATGTGTCTGCGAGTTGGAGTGTGCCCCTGGCTATCTGTAAATAAAATAAAAAATACAATTTTGCCAACTGGTTTGCTTAATATAAGGAATTTGAAATGATTTATACTTTTCATACTTGCAATTACAATTACATTTGATACTTAAGTATATTTAAAAGCAAATACTTTTAGACCTTTAAACAAGTAATATTTTACTGGGTGACTTTCACTTTTACTTGAGTCATTTTCTATTAAGGTATCTTTACTTCTCCTCAAGTATGACAATTGGGTACTTTTTCCACCACTGAAAACAAACGTGTGTGCGTGCGTATAGTTACCGGTCGTAGCAGGTAGGCCAGACTGCATCCCTGTAGAACCACCAGAGGTAGTTCTGTCATATTGAGGGCGTGGTACAAAGTCTCTACTGAAGCCATGGTCTGGTCAAATCTTCCTGCTAGACCACCCAGAGTCACTATAGTATCCACCTGGGGGAGGAGGGGTGGGGTGGGGGGGATTAATTATCATAATCTCCCAATCATGGGTCCACCAGGTGGTACAACTTCAGACCACTTTAGAAAACTTTGGAACATATTACAAACTGTGAGTATGCTATTTATGTCTGGAAGGAGAAACTTGTAGCCTTTAGACAGAAAGGTTGAGTTCTTTTCAGCACTTGAAACATCCGGAGAGCCATCGTAATAACTATAATTTACCCAAACCTCTCTCTCTCCCTCTCTTTCCCTCTTTTCTTCTGACCTCATACCCATCTCTCCCCCTGTACCCCCGCTCTCCTTTACTCCCTCCTCCTCCTCTCTCTACTTTACCAGTCTCTCTCTTCAGTCTAGCTCTCTCCCTCTGTGTCTCGCCCACCATCTTTCACTCTCTCCCCAAGAGTGTTCTAAGGACACAATGTCGCAGAGAGTTTGGAGAATTCATGGTGTGCAACCATTTTACATTGAGGAAATAAAGGTAGTGTACTAGTTCGTTTGCTCTTGGTGGAATTGCACTCCGTATAGCACTGCATAAGCACAAACATGTCCATACTGTCTGACACGCCACGGCACTTGGACCCTAGTTAAGATATGATAATGACTTGGAGACAGTGATCGTCTTAACTCACATCTTCTAAACTGATTTAGAAATGTGCTTATTGAGGTTAAATCCACATCTGTCAAACACCCACATACACACAACAGAGGACAGCTTTAGAAAAACCCTTTCTCTTATTAGGCTGCACACACAAACACACCCACGCATGAATAAACACCGAACTGCTTTAGAAAATAATTTGTCTTATCATCTGAATGACAGCGTTCTGTAAACAAGCGTTGCCAAGCTACGGTCCTTGGAGACAGAGAGAGATTATAAAACAGAAAGAAAGTATTATGTTAAATCTTTACTTTGCAACTTCAGCACCTTTAACCACAGTCTAGAACAAGACAAATAAATAAACTTCTGCCAGGACAGACAGACAACATAAAGGGAAACAGGACAAACCAATGGAATAGCCTATATTACACAACTTATGTAACTACCTAAGAAGCCTGGTCCCAGATCTGTATGTGCTTTAGCCAACACCTTTGACTGTTAGGGCTGTGACCATACCAGCATCTGACTGTTGTCGTTAAGTTTGTGACAATACCATTATCTGACTGTTGTTGTTAACTCTGTAACAATACAAGTATATGACTGTTGTCGTGAGGGCTGAGACAATACAAGTATATGACTTTTGTCGTAAGGCCTGTGACAATATAAGTACAGGTGAAGTCGGAAGTTTACATACACCTTAGCCAAATACATTTAAACTCAGTTTTTCACAATTCCTGAAATGTAATCCTAGTAAAAATTCCCTCTCTTAGGGCAGTTAGGATCACCACTTTATTTTAAGAATGTGAAATGTCAGAATAATAGTACAGAGAATGATGATTTCAGCAATAAGTTGAGGGAATTTTGGCCCATTCCTCCTGACAGAGCTGGTGTAACAGAGTCAGGTTTGTAGGCCTCATTGCTCGCACATGCTTTTTCAGTTCTGCCCACACATTTTCTATCGGATTGAGGTCAGGGCTTTGTGATGGCCACTCCAATATCTTGACTTTTTTGTCCTTAAAGCCACTTTTGCCACAACTTTGTAAGTATGCTTGGGGTCATTGTCCATTTGGAAGACCCATTTGCGACCAAGCTTTAACTTCCTGACTGATGTCTTGAGATGTTCCTTCAATATATCCACATAATTTTCCTTCCTCAAGATGCCATCAATTTTGTGAAGTTCACCAGTCCCTCCTGCAGCAAAGCAGCCCCACAACATGATGCTGCCACCCCCGTGCTTCATGGTTGGGATGGTTTTCTTCGGCTTGCAAGCCTCCCCCCTTTTCCTCCAAACATAACGATGGTCATTATGGCCAAAAAGTTCTATCTTTGTTTCATCAGTCCAAAGGACATTTCTCCAAAAAGTATGATCTTTGTCCCCATGTGCAGTTGCAAACCGTAGTCTGACTTTTTATGGTGGTTTTGGAGCAGTAGCATTGCTCTTGCTCAGTGACCTTTCAGGTTATGTCGATTATAGGACTCTATAGGTATCTATATTCTGTGGATATAGATACTTTTGTACCTGTTTCCTCAAGTATCTTCACAAGGTCCTTTACTGTTGTTCTGGGATTGATTTTCACTTTTCGCACCAAAGTACGTTCATCTCTAGGAGACAGAATGCGTCTCCTTCCTGAGTGGTATGGCGGCTGCGTGGTCCTATGGTGTTTATACTTGCGTACTATTGTTTGTACAGATGAATGTGGTACCTTCAGGCGTTTGGAAATAGCTCCCAAGGATAAACCAGACTTGTGGAGGTCTACAATTTTTTTCTGAGGTCTTGGGTGATTTCTTTTGATTTTCGTATGATTTCAAGCAAAGGGGCACTAGGTTTGAAGGTAGGCCTTGAAATACACCCAAAGGTACACCTCCAATTGACTCAAATGATGTCAATTAGCCTATCAGAAGCTTTTAAAGCCATGACATAATCTGTCAAAGGCACAGTCAACTTAGTGTATGTAAACTTCTGACCCACTGGAATTGTGATACAGTGAATTATAAGTGAAATAATCTGTCTGTAAACAATTGTTGGGAAAATTACTTGTGTCATGTAGATGTCCTAACTAACTTGTCAAAACTAAAGTTTGTTGACAAGAAATTGTTGAAAAACAAGTTTAATGACTCCAACCTAAGTGTATGTAAACTTCCGACTTCAACTGTATATGACTGTTGTCGTCAGGGCCGTGACAATACAAGTATATGACTATTGTTGTCAGGGCCGTGACAATACAAGTATATGACTATTGTTGTCAGGGCCGTGACAATGCATGTATATGACTATTGTTGTCAGGGCCGTGACAATACAAGTATATGACTATTGTCGTCAGGGCTGTAGCAGTACAAGTATATGACTATTGTTGTCAGGGCTGTGACAATACAAGTATATGACTATTGTCGTCAGGGCTGTAACAGTACAAGTATATGACTATTGTTGTCAGGGCTGTGACAATACAAGTATATGACTATTGTTGTCAGGGCTGTAGCAGTACAAGTATATGACTATTGTTGTCAGGGCTGTGACAATACAAGTATATGACTATTGTCGTCAGGGCTGTAGCAGTACAAGTATATGACTATTGTCGCCAGGGCTGTAACAGTACAAGTATATGACTATTGTCGTCAGGGCTGTAACAGTACAAGTATATGACTATTGTCGTCAGGGCTGTGACAGTACAAGTATATGACTATTGTTGTCAGGGCTGTGACAATACAAGTATATGACTATTGTCGTCAGGGCTGTAGCAGTACAAGTATATGACTATTGTCGTCAGGGCTGTAACAATACAAGTATATGACTATTGTTGTCAGGGCTGTGACAATACAAGTATATGACTGTTGTTGTCAGGGCCGTGACAATACAAGTATATGACTATTGTTGTCAGGGCCGTAACAGTACAAGTATATGACTATTGTTGTCAGGGCTGTAACAGTACAAGTATATGACTATTGTCGTCAGGGCTGTGACAATACAAGTATATGACTATTGTTGTCAGGGCTGTGACAATACAAGTATATGACTATTGTCGTCAGGGCTGTAACAGTACAAGTATATGACTATTGTTGTCAGGGCTGTGACAATACAAGTATATGACTGTTGTTGTCAGGGCTGTAGCAGTACAAGTATATGACTATTGTCGCCAGGGCTGTAACAGTACAAGTATATGACTATTGTCGTCAGGGCTGTGACAATACAAGTATATGACTGTTGTTGTCAGGGCTGTGACAATACAAGTATATGACTATTGTCGTCAGGGCTGTAACAGTACAAGTATATGACTATTGTTGTCAGGGCTGTGACAATACAAGTATATGACTATTGTTGTCAGGGCTGTAGCAGTACAAGTATATGACTATTGTTGTCAGGGCTGTGACAATACAAGTATATGACTATTGTCGTCAGGGCTGTAGCAGTACAAGTATATGACTATTGTCGCCAGGGCTGTAACAGTACAAGTATATGACTATTGTCGTCAGGGCTGTAACAATACAAGTATATGACTATTGTTGTCAGGGCCGTGACAATACAAGTATATGACTATTGTTGTCAGGGCCGTAACAATACAAGTATATGACTATTGTTGTCAGGGCCGTGACAATACAAGTATATGACTATTGTTGTCAGGGCCGTGACAATACAAGTATATGACTATTGTTGTCAGGGCCGTGACAATACAAGTATATGACTATTGTTGTCAGGGCCGTGACAATACAAGTATATGACTATTGTTGTCAGGGCCGTGACAATACAAGTATATGACTATTGTTGTCAGGGCCGTGACAATACAAGTATATGACTATTGTCGTCAGGGCTGTAACAGTACAAGTATATGACTATTGTTGTCAGGGCTGTAACAGTACAAGTATATGACTATTGTCGTCAGGGCCGTAACAATACAAGTATATGACTATTGTCGTCAGGGCTGTAACAGTACAAGTATATGACTAATGTCGTCAGGGCTGTAACAATACAAGTATATGACTATTGTTGTCAGGGCTGTAACAGTACAAGTATATGACTATTGTCGTCAGGGCTGTAACAGTACAAGTATATGACTATTGTCGTCAGGGCCGTAACAATACAAGTATATGACTATTGTTGTCAGGGCTGTAACAATACAAGTATATGACTGTTGTTGTCAGGGCTGTAACAGTACAAGTATATGACTATTGTCGTCAGGGCTGTAACAGTACAAGTATATGACTGTTGTCGTCAGGGCTGTAACAGTACAAGTATATGACTGTTGTCGTCAGGGCTGTAACAGTACAAGTATATGACTATTGTCGTCAGGGCCGTAACAATACAAGTATATGACTGTTGTTGTCAGGGCCGTAACAATACAAGTATATGACTATTGTCGTCAGGGCTGTGACAATACAAGTACAAAGCATACCAAACTCTTTGGTCATTTAATAACCTGCTGTATGTAAATAGTGTGTTGTGGAATATAAATAAATGTGACCTTGGTTGAGCTCATAATGATGTTTGTTTCCAACATTAGTGCTGTTTTCCTACAGAAGTTAAATCCGATTAGTGTTTTTTATCCTTGCCACGATACTAACGAGTATTGCGATACTGGTATCGTCCCAGCCCTAATTGTTGTCATGGTTGAAGTCAGTGGAGGCTGCTGAGGGGAGGACAGATCATAATAATGGCTGGAACGGAGTGAATAGAATGGCATCAAACACGTAGAAACCATGTGACAACAATCCACCAACCATGAGCAATTACCATGAGCCCGTCCTCACCAATTAAGGTGTCACCCACCTCCTGTTATTGACGTACAGATCTGGGACCAGGCTACTGAAATACCGTTACACAGCACTTTGTACTTCAGCCCCCACAAATCTGCAGACAGCGCCTGTTCTCTTATTATTGAGAGACAACATTATCAAAATAATAATTCTGTTGCTGATTATACTCCAGCCTTGAAAATGTTATAATGTGATCATTTTGATGATAACTGTCAGGGAGATAAATCTAATGAGGATCCGTCAATTAGTCTAATTCCCAGAAATCTGGCTGGCTGGAAACACACCAGACGTGGACTGTTACAGTACATCGTAGTTACTCACTACAGTCGTGGCCAAACGTTTTGAGAATGACACAAATATTAATATTCACAAAGCCTGCTGCCTCAGTATGTATGATGGCAATTTGCATATACTCCAGAATGTTATGAAGAGTGATCAGATGAATTGCAATTAATTGCAAAGTCCCTCTTTGCCATGCAATTGAACTGAATCCCCCAAAAAACATTTCCACTGAATTTCAGCCCTGCCACAAAAGAACCAGCTGACATCATGTCAGTGATTCTCTTGTTAAAACAGGTGTGAGTGTTGACGAGGACAAGGCTGGAGATTTTTTTATATTTTTTATAATTATTTTTTTAAACCTTTATTTAACTAGACAAGGCAGTTAAGAACAAATTCTTATTTTCAATGACGGCCTAGGAACAGTGGGTTAACTGCCTGTTCAGGGGCAGAACGACAGATTTGTACCTTGTCAGCTCAGGGATTTGAACTTGCAACCTTTTGGTTACTAGTTCAACGCTCTAACCACTAGGCTACCCTGCCGCCCCATGCTTATTGAGTTCGAATTACAGACTGGAAGCTTCAAAAGGAGGGTGGTGCTTGGAATCATTGTTCTTCCTCTGTCAGCCATGGTAACTTGCAAGCAAACATGTGCCGACATCATTGCTTTGCGCAAAAAGGGCTTCACAGGCAAGGATATTGCTGCCAGTAAGATTGCACCTAAATCAACCATTTATCGGATCATCAATAACTTCAACGAGAGCGGATCAATTGTTGTGAAGAAGGCTTTTTCTCAAGTCATTTTCTCTGATGAATCCCCTTTCCGATTGTTTGGGGCAAGCAAGAGCTTGTCCGGAGAAGACAAGGTGAGCGCTACCATCAGTCCTGTGTCATGCCAACGGTAAAGCATCCTGAGACCATTCATGTGTGGGGTTGCTTCTCAGCCAAGGGAGGGGGCTCACTTACAATTTTGCCTAAGAACACAGCCATGAATAAAGAATGGTACCAACACATCCTCTGAGAGCAACTTCTCCCAACCATCCAGGAACAGTTTGGTGATGAACAATGCCTTTTCCAGCACGATGGAGCACCTTGCCATAAGACAAAAGTGATAACTAAGTGGCTCGGGGAACAAAACATCAATATTTTGGGTCCATGGCCAGGAAACTCCCCAGACCTTAATCCCATTGAGAACTTGTGGTCAATCCTCAAGAGGCGGGTGGACAAACAAAAACCCACAAATTCGGACAAACTCCAAGCATTGATTATGCAAGAATGGGCTGCCATCAGTCAGGATGTGGCCCAGAAGTTAATTGACAGCATACCAGGGCGGATTGCAGACGTCTTAAAAAAGAAGGGTCAACACTTCAAAAATGGACTCTTTGCATTAACTTCATGTAATTGTCAATAAAAGCCCCTGACACTTATGAAATGCTTGTAATTATACTTCAGTATTCCATAGTAACACCTGACAAAAATATCTAAAGACACTGAAGCAGCAAACTTTGTGAAAATTAAAATTTGTGTCATTCTCAAAACTTTTGGCCACGACTGTACGCTGTCTGTCTTTTTCATTGTAGTCATACTTTCAACACTGCTACAGGTTATGTGTATACTTTAGGGATATGGAGGTTAGACATTAGTCAAAAGAACAAACAGAAGGTTCAAATGGTTGTTTTAGCACAAAGCTCAGAGTCTAAATCTGTCTCACTGATTAACTAGACAGACTGTTTGAGGACACTGGCTCACTGACTGACAGTTAATCAGGTGTGTGTGTGTGGGTGTGTGTGTGTGTGTGTGTGTGTGTGTGTGTGTGTGTGTGTGTGTGTGTGTGTGTGTGTGTAATAAGAATGAAGGGTTCATGTGTGCAGTGAGGGTCTTAAGGTGAATAACACCCAGATAAACACACATCCTCTCTGACAGTTGAGAGACAAACACACACACACACCCTCTCTGACAGGTGAGCAAGAGGCAGAGGAAGAGTGGGAAGACAGAGGGGGACGACGGAGGGGAAGGACAAAGGGGGAGGAAGAGGGGCGAGGAAGAGGGGGAGGACGGAGGGGGAGGACGGAGGGGAAGGACAAAGGGGGAGGAAGAGGGGGAGGAAGAGGACAATTACCTGAAGCTGTTGTCTCTTGATCTCCTCCACCATGATGGCCAGACATTTAGTGAAGTCAGTCAGCTCCTGATCAGCGGTCTCTATCAACCGACACTTCTAGAGGGAGAGAGAGAGGAGGGGGCGGGGGAGAGAGAGGAGGGGGGCGGGGGAGAGAGAGAGGAGGGGTATGGGGGAGAGAGGAGGGGGCGGGGGAGAGAGAGGGGAGGGTGCGGGGGAGAGAAGGAGGAGGGCGGGGGAGAGAGAGGAGGGGGCGGGGGAGAGAGAGGAGGGGTGTGGGAGAGAGAGGAGGTGTGTGGGGGAGAGAGGAGGGGATGGGGGAGAGAGGAGGGGATGGGGGAGAGAGGAGGGGATGGGGGAGGTGAGACAGACAGATACAGAGAGAGACAAAAAGAGCAGAAATCCCTCTTCTTTATTCTGTAAATAAGTCTCTGAGCTCTCTCAAACTCAGCGTACCCCCACACACAACGTTCCAGTGAATGCCCCTAAACGGTAGTTAGTTCCAGGTGAGTTCCTGCTCGCAGCAGGAATCACACAGCCTTTGTTCTATTCATGTCAGCTCACACACTCTTTCACTGCCCCGCTCCGTTTTATGCCTCCTCCATCCCCTGATGAATACTTTTATCCCTCTCTCCCTCCTTCCCCTCTGTCTCTCTTTCATTTATGTAGAGTTATGCACATCTCCTGAAACACCTTAAAGTCCCAAGATGTCTTGCACTATTCTCTCTAACATTACCATAGTTTGTGATTCTCTGAGCAACATTATAATAAATCCAACCCTATTCTCTATAACATTACCATAGTTTGTGATTCTCTGACCAACATTATAAGAAATCTAACCCTATTCTCTAACATTACCATAGCTTGACATTCTCTGAGTAACATTTGAATAAATCCAACCCTATTCTCTAACATTACCATAGCTTGTGATTATTTCTTAGTAATATTAGAATAAATCCAACCCTATTCTCTATAACAGTGGTTCGCAAACTTTTATAGTCCCGTACCCCTTCAAACATCCAACCTCCAGCTGTACCCCCTCTAGCACCAGGGTCAGCGCACTCTCAAATGTTGTTTTTTGTCATCATTGTAAACCTGACACACACACACACACACACACACACACACACACACACACACACACACACACACACACAATACGATACATTTATAAAACTAAATAATTACTGTGAGTTTTTGTCACAACACGGCTCGTGGGAAGTGACAAAGAGCCCTTATAGGACCAGGGCACCAATAATAATATAATAATAATCAATAATTTTGCTAGTGAGGGCCGAGAATCCAGTCTCACATAGGTACGTGTTTGCAAAGGGCATCAGTGTCTTAACAGCGCGATTTGCCAATTCAGGATACTCTGAGCACAGCCCAATCCAGAAATCTGGCAGTGCCTTCTGATTAAATTCAATTTTCACACAACCGCTTGATGCAATTTCGATGAGGCTCTCTTGTTCAGATATCGGTAAGTGGACTAGAGGCAGGGCATGAAAGGGATAACGAATCCAGTTGTTTGTGTCATCCGTTTTGGGAAAGTACCTGCGTAAATACACACCCAACTCACTCGGGTACTTATCACTATATCACATTTGACATTGTCCGTAAGCTTGAGTTAATTTGCACACAAAAAAAATCATACAATGATGGAAAGACCAGTGTGTTGTCCTTGTTAATGCAGACAGAGAAGAGCTCCAACTTCTTAATCATAGCCTCAATTGTGTCCAGCACATTGAATATAGTTGCGGAGAGTCCCTGTAATCCCAGATTCAGATCATTCAGGAGAGAAAAAAAACATCACCCAGATAGGCCAGTAGTGTGAGAAACTCGTCATCATGCAAGCAGTCAGACAAGTGAAAATGGATGCGTCATTTTGGACAGATAAGATAAATTAAGGGTGAGATTGATTTTCTTAAAAACAACCTCCAATTGGGGAAAGTTTACTTTTAGAAAGTCCTGTTCTAGGAACAGGTCACGCATGTTATAGATACCAGGATGATGAAAGTGATTCCAGAATAAGATCCTGAGGTACTATAGAGAAACTAGGACATTGTCCTGAAGTAATACCATGGGTTACAATCATAACAAGGCAGTGGTTAGAGCATTGGGCCAGTAACCAAAAAAGGTTGCTAGATCGAATCCCCGAGCTGACAAGGTCATTCTGCCCCTGAACAAGGCAGTTAACCCACTGTTCCTAGGCCATCATTGTAAATAAGAATTTGTTCTTAACTGACTTGACTAGTTAAATAAAGGTTAAATAAAACATGTAAAAATGACAATTATGCATGAGCTATGTTAAGAGTTACCAGGACAGAGTCCTGATGAAAGTGTTCCAGGATAAAGTCCTGAAGAAATAAGAAAATATTCCTGAAGGTAAGCAAAACAAATACGAAAAATATACAAAAAAATGTAAATAGTAATTATTAATCAGTGTACTGGTAAAACAGTTGGTTATGATTGGGAAACCAGATATAAATTAAAACCCTACACGGAAATGTGCATAGGAGGAACTACCATGTGGGTACAACATTTAAATGACATAGAGCAATTATAAAATATTTAGATGGAGAAGAAATGACTCTTTTCAAATTACAAGAAAGGAAGACGTTTCTAACCAAATACGGTTTGTTTTGTGTGTCTGTTTTTGTTTCCTGAGTGTGTGTATTGATGAGAGATTTATATTAAGGATGGATGATTGACCCTATCAGCCCGACTGGCTGCACAGTGTGATCGAATAAAGGAACACATCCTCCAGTAATAAAATTGGCAGAAGTTCCAGTATTGTTTCTAATACAAGGTATCAAAACCGTTACCAATTAAAATGCACAAATACCATAACTACACTCTGGGGAATTGGGTATCACTACCTTAGAAAATTGTTAAATTGGCATATACAGTGCCCTCCACTAATATTGGCACCCTTGGTAAATATGAGCAAAATGAGCTGTGGAAAAAAATGGGATCTGAGACCATTCCTCCATACAGAATCTCTCCAGATTCTTCAGATTCTGAGTTCCATGCTTGTGGACTCTCCTCTTCAGCTCATCCCACAGGTTTTCTATGGGGTTTAGGTCAGGGGACTGGAATGGCCATGGCAAAACCTTGATTCTGTGGTCAGTGAACTATTTGAGTGGTGATTTGGATCATTGTCTTGCTGGAAGATCCAACCACAGCCCAGTGTAAGCTTCCTAGCAGAGGCAGTCAGGTTTTGATTTCATATCTGCTGGTACTTGATGGAATCCATGATAGTTGTCCGGGCCTTTGGAAGAAAAACAGCCCCAGAACATCAAAGATCCGCCACCATTCCTCACAAACTGGCTTAATTTTGCAGCAGCTAATGGAGATCCATAATGCATACAAATACAGAGGGGATGAGGTACTTTTCTACATGGATATCTTTCTGTCTACGCCAAACCCACATCTGGTGTTTGTTTCCAAAAAAGCTCTATTTTGGTCTCATCTGACCATAGAACCCGGTCCCATTGAAAGTTTGGCAAACTGTAGGCGCTTGAGTTTGTTGTTGATGACAGCAAAGGTTTTTTTTATGGCAACCCTCCCAAATAACTAGTGGTTATGTTAACTAGGTGGCATCTGATCGTAGTTTTGTAGATTTTCTGACCCCATGACCCAACTAACGTCTGCAATTCTCCAGCTGTGATTCTTGGAGATTTTTTGGCCACTCGAACCATCCTCCTCACTGTGCATGGGGTCAATAGTCTTCTTCCAGGCTGATTGTTAACATCTCCAGTTGCTTTAAACTTCTTAATTATTGCCCTGATAGTGGACATTTTCAAACTTTGAGCTATTTTCTTATAGCCATTTCCTGATTTGTGCAGTTAAAACAACCTTTTGTCACACATCATTACTATATTCTCGGATCTTTCCCATAGTGATGGATGACTATGGGAACTTGGCCTGTGTGTCACCTCATATTTATACCCCAGTGAAACAGGATGTCATGGCTTACCACTTAAGTGTTCCTAATCACTCAGGTGAAAAAATATGAATGGGAATATACTTTAGTTAGATTTTACTCATAAGAATTTCTAGGGGTGCCAATAATTGTGAGAAAAATATTTATTTCACATACAATTTTTTTTTCAACCATTTTACTTCAATTAAAGGTTTGATTTTTGAATGAAAGACCAAGAGGATAAACAGCACATTTATATTTTTTTAACAGCCCGTTTTGCTCATATTTACCAAGGATGCCAATATTAGTGTAGGGCACTGTATTAGAGAGGGCAGTGTGTGCTCTAAAAAGTCAGAATTTCCAAAACACAAAGTAGTAAAATGTCTAACTAGTAATTTGCTATGCTAGCAAGAGGCTGCAAAGCAAAAGCATTAACTTCCGGTAGACATGCTCAACTAAAAGGTTATCATTTGGTTACAGTATACTGAAATGAACTAATAGTATAGTATATAGTATATACTCATTAAGCATGTAGTATATAGTATATTAGTATGGGTATTTGAACACAGCTTGGGTATGTGAGTACATTTTACAGATGCACAATCGAGAGCATCCTGTCGGGCTGGTACGGCAACTGCTCTGCCCACAACCGCAAGGATCTCCAGAGGGTAGTGTAGTCTGCACAACGCATCACCGGGGGCAAGCTACCTGCCCTCGAGGACACCTACAGCACCCGATGTCACAGGAAGGATAAAAAGATTATCAAGGACAACAAACACCCGAGCCACTGCCTGTTCACCCTGCTATCATCCAGAAGGCGAGGTCAGTACAGGTGCATCAGCGCTGGGACCGAGAGACTGAAAAACTTTCATATCAAGGCCATCAGACTGTTAAACAGTCATCACTAACATAGAGTGGCTGCTGCCAACATTCAGACTCAAATCTCTTGCCAATTTAATAAATGGATTTAATAAAGGTATCACTTTAAATAACGGCACTTTAAAAATGTCTACATATCCCACATTACTTATCTCATATGTATACACTGTATTCTATACCATCTACTGCATCTTGCCTATGCCACACGGCCATGGCTCATCTATATATTTATATGTACAGTTGAAGTCAGATATTTACATACAGCTTAGCCAAATACATTTAACTAATTTCCTGACAATAATCCAAGTAAAAATTCCCTATCTTAGGGCAGTTAGGATCACCACTTTATTTTAAGAATGTGAAATGTCAGAATAATTGTACAGAGAATTATTTATTTATTTCATCACATTCCCAGTGGGTCAGAAGTTTACATACACTCAATTAGTATTTGGTAGCATTGCCTTTAAAGTGTTGAACTTGGGTCAAACGTTTCGGGTAGCCTTCCACAAGCTTCCCAAAAAATTGTTGTCCTCCTGACAGAGCTGGTGTAAGTGAGTCAGGTTTGTAGGCCTCCTTGCTCGCACAGGCTTTTTCAGTTCTGCCCACAAATGTTCTATGTGATTGAGGTCAGGGCGTTGTGATGGCCACTCCAATAGCTTGACTTTGTTGTCCTTAAGCCATTTTGCCACAACTTTGGAAGTATGCTTGGGGTCATTGTCCATTTGGAAGACCCATTTGCGACCAAGTTTTAACTTCCTGACTAATGTCTTGAGATGTTGCTTCAATATATCTACATAATTTTCATCCTCATGATGCCATCGATTTTGTGAAGTGCACCAGTCCCTCCTGCAGCAAAGCACCCCCACAAGATGATGCTGCCACCCCCGTGCTTCACAGTTGTTCTTCGCTTGGAAGCCTCCCCCATTTTCCTCCAAACATAACGATGGTCATTATGGCCAAACAGTTCTATTTTTGTTTCATCAGACCAGAGGATATTTTTCCAAAACGTATGATCTTTGTCCCCATGTGCAATTGCAAACCAACTTTTTATGGCAGTTTTGGAGCAGTGGCTTCTCCCTTGCTGAGCAGCCTTTCAGATTATGTCAATATAGGACTCGTTTTACTGTGGATATATATACTTTTGTATCTGTTTCCTCCAGCATCTTCACAAGGTCCTTTGCAGTTGTTCTGGGATTGATTTGCACTTTTCGCACCAAAGTGCATTCCTCTCTAGGAGACAGAACGCGTTCCCTTCCTGGGCGGTATGATGGCTGTTGGTCCCATGGTGTTTATACTTGCGGCGTTCAGGCGTTTGGAAAATGCTCCCAAGGATGAACCAGACTTGTGGAGGTCTACAATTTTTGGCTGATTTCTTTTGATTTTCCCATGATGTCAAGCAAAGAGGCACTGAGTTTGAAGGTAGGCCTTGAAATACATCCACAGGTACACCTCCAATTGACTCAAATGATGTCAATTAGCCAATCAGAAGCTTCTAAAATCAAGACATCATTTTCTGGAATTGTCCGAGCTGTTTAAAGGCACAGTCAACTTAGTGTATGTCAACTTCTGACCCACTGGAATTGTGATACAGTGAATTATAAGTGAAATAATCTGTCTGTAAACAACTGTTGGAAAAATTACTTCTGTCATGCACAAAGTAGATGTCCTAACCGACTTGCCAAAACTATAGTTTGTTAACTAGACCTTAGTGCTGCTTTTGATACCATCGATCACCACATTCTTTTGGAGAGATTCGAGACCCAAATTGGTCTACACGGACAAGTTCTGGCCTGGTTTAGATCTTATCTGTCTGAAAGATATCAGTTTGTCTCTGTGAATGGTTTGTCCTCTGACAAATCAACTGTAAATGTCGGTGTTCCTTAAGGTTCCGTTTTAGGACCACTATTGTTTTCACTATATATTTTACCTCTTGGGGATGTCATTCAAAAACATAACACTTTCACTGCTATGCGGATGACACACAGCTGTACATTTCAAAGAAACATGGTGAAGCCCCAAAATTGCCCTCGCTAGAAGCCTGTGTTTCAGACATAAGGAAGTGGATGGCTGCAAACTTTCTACTTTTAAACTCGGACAAAACAGAGATGCTTGTTCTAGGTCCCAGGAAACAAAGAGATCTTCTGTTGAATCTGACAATTCATCTTAATGGTTGTACAGTCGTCTCAAATAAAACTGGGAAGGACCTCGGCATTACTCTGGACCCTGATCTCTCTTTTGACGAACATATCAAGACTGTTTCAAGGACAGCTTTTTTCCATCTACGTAACATTGCAAAAATCAGAAACCTTCTGTCCAAAAATGATGCAGAAAAATGTATCCATGCTTTTGTTACTTCTAGGTTAGACTACTGCAATGCTCTACTTTCCGGCTACCCGGATAAAGCACTAAATAAACTTCCGTTAGTGCTAAATACGGCAGCTAGAATCCTGATAATAACCCAAAAAATGCCAGTGCTATCCTCCCTACACTGGCTTCCTGTCAAGGCAAGGGCTGATTTCAAGGTTTTACTGCTAACCTACAAAGCATTACATGGGCTTGCTCCTACCTATCTCTCTGATTTGGTCCTGCCGTACCTACACGTACGCTACGGTCACAAGATGCAGGCCTCCTAATTGTCCCTAGAAGGCAGGGCTTTCTCCTATAGAGCTCCATTTTTATGGAACTGTCTGCCTACCCATGTGAGAGACGCAAACTCGGTCTCAACCTTTAAGTCTTTACTGAAGACTCATCTCTTCAGTGGGTCATATGATTGAGTGTCGTCTGACCCAGGAGTGTGAAGGTGAACGGAAAGGCTCTGGAGCAACGAACCACCCTTGCTGTCTCTGCCTGGCCGGTTCCCCTTTTTGCACTGGGATTCTCTGCCCCCAACCCTATTACAGGGGCTGAGTCACTGGCTTTCTGGTGCTCTTTCATGCCGTCCCTAGGAGTGGTGCGTCACTTGAGTGTTGAGTGGGCTGAGTCACTGATGTGATCTTCCTATCTGAGTTGGCGCCCCCCCCGCTGGGTGCCGTGGAGGAGATCTTTGTGGGCTATACTCGGCCTTGTCTCAGGATGGTAAGTTGGTGGTTGAAGATATCCCTCTAGTGGTGTGGGGGCTGTGCTTTGGCAAAGTGGGTGGGGTTATATCCTTCCTGTTTGGCCCTGTCTGGAGGTATCATCGGATGGGGCCACAGTGTCTCCTGACCCCTCCTGTCTCAGCCTCCAGTATTTATGCTGCAGTAGTTTATGTGTCGGGGGGCTAGGGTCAGTTTGTTATATCTGGAGTACTTCTCCTGTCTTATCCGGTGTCCTGTGTGAATTTAAGTATGCTCTCTCTAATTCTCTCTTTCTCTCTCTCTCGGAGGACCTGAGCCCTAGGACCATGCCTCAGGACTACCTGGCATGATGACTCCTTGATGTCCCCAGTCCACCTGGCCGTGCTGCTGCTCCAGTTTCAACTGTTCTGCCTGCGGCTATGGAATCCTGACCTGTTCACAGGACGTGCTACCTGTCCCAGACCTGCTGTATTCAACTCTCTAGAGACAGCAGGAGTGGTAGAGATACTCTTAATGATCGGCTATGAAAAGCCAACTGACATTTACTCCTGAGGTGCTGACTTGCTGCACCCTCGACAACTACTGTGATTATTATTATTTGACCATACCTGTCATTTATGAACATTTGAACATCTTGGCCATGTTCTGTTATAATCTCCACCCGGCACAGCCAGAAGAGGACTGGCCACCCCTCATAGCCTGGTTCCTCTCTAGGTTTCTTCCTAGGTTTTGGCCTTTCTAGGGAGTTTTTCCTAGCCACCGTGCTTCTACACCTGCATTGCTTGCTGTTTGGGGTTTGAGATATCAGCTGATGTACGAAGGGCTATATAAATACATTTGATTTGATTAACAAGAAATTTGTGGAGTGGTTGAAAAACAAGTTTTAATGACTCAAACCTAAGTGTATGTAAACTTCCGACTTCAAATGTACATATTCTTATTCATTCCTTTACATTTATGTATATAAGGTAGTCATTGTGAATTTGTTAGATTACTTGTTAGATATTACTGCACTGTCGGAACTAGAAGCACAAGCATTTCACTACACTCACATTAACATCTGCTAACCATGTGTATGTGACCAATAAAATGTGATTAGATTTGATATTGATTGAATGTGTACGTCTGCTTGGACGGCAGGTTTGACAACTGTTATCAGCATGGATATTGCAGGGGTAGCAGAAAAATACCCGAAGCGTGTGTGGGGCGATTGGTCATTCGAAAAGTGAGTGTAGGGGCAATATTTGTTAAATTCATGACATGAAAGTATGGGGAATTCACTTACCCTAACCAATGAAACTATAAACTCTTATGGGATTTTCTCTGTCCGGTTAATACATTTAAATAAAATAGCACATATGGCTTGAAAATTAGTTTTTTTCCCTCAGTAAGAGTTCGGAAGAATTAACACTGAATGTAGACATAACTTGTAATGACGTAAGAAACCAAATGAGGGTTTCCATCAAATAAAAAATCATTGCGGAGTAAATGTGACATAATGAGGGAAAATATTATCTACTTTTATTGACCTTGCCAGATCTGTTTCCAAATCAATGAATGTCGATTCTACTCTATGACTGCTAAATAAATACTTGGATGAACTTTAAGGTTATTTTCTGGTAATTGTGTCATTATTATGTACCAGATGTTAAGACATTCTGTAAATGGTGCTCCCAAAGTAGAGTTAACGGTCTACCGTCATGGTGACCCTGTGGCAATATGGATAGTCTCAACGAAGCTATTGCCTTGTGTGTGGTGATAAAGTATGTACTGATGTTTGAATTCATGTTTCTTTCCCCTTTCTGAGAATGAATTGCACTCTATGAAGTGTTGAAACTCAATGACAACAGAGGTAATTTACAATTGTAATGTACTAAGTGTAAGAAAGTATTTTATTTTCCCTCATGTTAATGCTTGTTTAATGGAAATGCATGTAAGTCATTTTCTATTAGGTTGAGACTTAGTCTCAAAAGGGAGGAAATGTCATGGAAAAGTACACAATTAGTCATGCTATCCCGTGTTTTACTGCTTAAAGAATAGCCTCTTGTTAGATGCTAGTGTTTTTTCTAACCTGATACAAACTTGTATTGGTGTGACCTAGTCATAAGACTGGGCTTACAGCTAAGAAACGTTTGGGTGCAACCGCAGCATGTAAAATCCTGTGGGTTTACTATCTACAGAAAGTCACATGTATGGAACCTTGCAGAAAGGAGTATGATATAGTGTTTGCTGATGTGAATGCAGTTAGACGGTTGAGTCCTCGGGCTATCAACCTTGTGCTATCTTAAGTTTACACAGACAACGAATTACCTTTTACACACTATCTGCTGACTGCCACATATACAGAAAGGGGTTGTATGTATTTTCTCTCTACAAGCATTGAACCGGCACTGTTTGTTGAGCTTTTCAACTATACACTTTTGAGTGGGAGGTTGATACACCATTTTTGCAAATCTTATGATAAAGTGTTGTTTGAAAGAATCTGCACTCTCTCTTCCTTTTGATTCGATATTCCACGACAACCATTAGTGGAATTCCTGCGAGAGAGTAACAGTTAATGTGATTGGATGTTAATTATTTGACTAGGCTACTGTATTTGACATTGTGTTGTTATTTCGCTGAACCCTAGATGGTTAAATGTTATTTTTGGCAATGAACTGAGGCTACTCAAGCGAGAAAAAAAAACTCTCCCAAATGTATAGCCCAGTTGGAAAATATAAATGGACTGTTTGAAAATGTGTTAAATTTTTTTTTTTTATGAATCACATTTTTATTTGGCGTACCCCCGACGGCATTGCGCCTATTCCTGGGGTATTATCTGAGTAATATTATAATAAATCCAACCCTATTCTATAACATTACCATAGCTTCAGATTCTCTGAGTAATATTATAATAAATCCAACCCTATTCTATAACATTACCATAGCTTGTGATTCTCTGAGTAATATTAGAATAAATCCAACCCTATTCTCTAACATTACCATAGCTTCAGATTCTCTGAGTAATATTATAATAAATCCAACCCTATTCTATAACATTACCATAACATAATCCAGGTAGATACTGGAAGGTCATGTGTTTTTTTATTGGTTTTCTTTTCTCTACATAGTGATTGGCCAGTTGTCCAAGTCAGTCTCTGATTAGAAGGAACAGAGTACTGTGGGTGTAAAGAACCAGAGCGATGTACCTCTAATATCACTACCATAATATAATGCATACAGTGAATAATGGGTGATCAGTGTTAAACTGGGCTCATTCTCCTAGATGACAGAGAACGCTGCTATTTACATGACTCATCATGGCTGAGTCATCATGGCTGGGTGCCTACTCCTCGTCTCTCAAACACTCAGGGTGTCATCTCCATTTCAAACAGTAAACACTTATGTACCCTGGGCTCTGAACACAATCGCACACTGTGTGTGTGTGTGTGTGTGTGTGTGTGTGTGTGTGTGTGTGTGTCACCTTCTCTGTGTAGAAAGCTTTGACCTCTGCAGTAATAGAATCAAAGTCCCCACTGATGTAGTCTGGAAGAAAACTAGATGAGAGAACAAGAAAAATAAAGAGAGAAGAGGATTTTGGAAAGGGTCAGTTTGGGAAATATGGGGGTCCGTATATATATATACAGAAAAGTAGTTGGACAACCCTGCAAATTTGTGATTTCGGCTATTTCAACCACACCCGTTGCTGACAGGTGTATAAAATCGAGCACAAAGCCATGCAATCTCCATAGCTGCCACCTTTCCAACAAGTCAGTTCGTCAAATTTCTGCCGTGCTAGAGCTGCCCCGGTCAACTATAAGTGATGTTATTGTGAAGTAGAAAAGTCTAGGAGCAACAACGGCTCAGCCGCAAAGTGGTAAGCCACAATTGCTCACAGAACAGGACCTCCAAGTGCTGAAGTGAGTAGCGCGTAAAAATCACCTGTCTTCAGTTGCAACACTCTCTACTGAGTTCCAAACTGCCTCTGGAAGCAACGTCAGCACAATAATTGTTAATCGGGAGCTTCATGAAATGGGTTTCCATGGCCGAGCAGCCAAGTGTGGCTGGAGTGGTGTATAGCTCGCCGCCATTGGACTCTGGAGCAGAGAAAACGTGTTCTCTGGCATGATGAATCACGCTTCACCATCTGGAAGTCCGACAGACACATCTGGGTTTGGCAGATTCCAGGAGAGGGCTAGCTGCCCCAATGTATAGTGCCACTGTAAAATTTGGTGGAGGACGAATAATGGTCTGGGGCTGGGAAATCTTAACGCTACAGCATACAATGACATTCTAGACGATTCTGTGCTTCCAACTTCGTGGCAACAGTTTTGGGAATGACCTTTCCTGTTTCAGCATGACAATGCCCCTGTGCACAAAGCTAGGTCCATACAGAAATGGTTTGTCGAGATCGGTGTGGAAGAACTTGACTGGCCTGCACAGAGCCCTGACCTCAACCCCATCGAACACCTTTGGGATGAATTGGAATGCCGACTGTGAGCAAGACCTAATCGGCCAACATCAGTGCCTGCCCTCACTAATGCTCGTGGCTGAATAGAAGCGAGTCCCCGTAGCAATGTTCCAACAACAAGTGGAAAGCCTTCCCAGAAGAGTGTAGGCTGTTATAGCAGCAAAGGGAGGACCAACTCCATATTAATGCCAATGATTTGGAAGGAGATGTTCGACGAGCAGGTGTCCACATACTTTTGGTCATGTTGTGTATATAAATATTTATATATATATATATACAGTACCAGTCAAAAGTGTGGACACCTACTCATTCCAGGGTTTTTCTTTATTTTTACTATTTTCTACATTGTAGAATAATAGTGAAGACATTAAAACTATGACATAACACATATGGAATCATGTAGTAACCAAAAAAAGTGTTGTATTTTATATTTGAGATTCTTCAAAATAGCCACCCTTTGCCTTGATGACAGGTTTGCACACTCTTGGCATTCTCTTGTGTTCTGATTATGATGCGGTCCCTGATGAATTTTCTATCACAAAAGGGGTGCCCAGACCCAAAACGTTTGAGAACCCCAGAGTTAATGTATCTGTCCTTTAGGAAGGAGAGAAATATTCAAAAACACAGAGTGGCTACTTGTACCTGTCTTGTTGTCCAGCGGTGATGTCATACAGGTGGTTGGCCGCACCATCTGCACACGCCCGCAGGAGAGCTACAGAGAGAGAGAGAGAGACCTTGCTTAGCTGAAAGAGGTGGACGAATCTTGCTAAGATGTATATGTCTGTTTTGTGTGCAAACAACTTTTTGCTTTTATTTCCTATTGCTCCCAAACATAATGCATGTGTAACAATAGTAATAAAGAAAACTCCTTTCTAATTTTACCCAAAAACAAAATATGCGGTCCCCAGATCCAACTTTTAATGTTATTCGTATTTTGGGGAATTTGAAGCATTCCGTTTGCAAATTTCACAATTTATTAATGCTATTCAAATTGAACCTGTGGCTTTATTAAGGAGTCTGTTTTTGTGTCATGGGGAAAGACTGCATAGGAGCAATAGAAGCATTCTCTAAGCACCTTGTTTAAAATAACCAATGCATTCAGCAGAGAGACATATTCTGTTTTAAACACACACGTGTGTCACAAGAGTGTGTGTGTGTACTGGCAAACACACCGTGATAAGTAATGTAGCGCCCTTCTCTATAGGAACTTTCCCACTCTCAAGCACAGATTCAAAACATACCCCCAACAAAAAGGTGTGAGACAGCCATATCAGTACAGACCTAACAATGCTGTCTTAACTTTACACTGAAGGATACATTTTAGAATTTGATAATTAGTAGAGATGAGCACTGATATGGAAAGATACCAAGAAAGATCAAGATACCAATAAAAACGGTGTAAATGTTCACTTCAGTATTCACCCCCACAGCTCTGCTGAGTCCAGACAACTGCTAATTGGCCAAACGGCCAGGTGTGAATATTCTGGAAGCCAACCAATCTCAAATCATCCACCTCTGATGGGCCATCAGCAGGGCAATTAAGTATGCTGACTTGATAGCCTGCACGAAGGTCTGAGAAAGAGTTTTGTGCAACGGTCATGTATGCTTTATTTCACAATAGTGTAAGCTAAGAGGAAAGAAAAAACAATATTATTGGTATCATATGAATGATCAATGTTGGTGCCCAACACTAATGAATATTAAAGCTACAAGATGAATACCTTTACTCCAGAGTGTGTGAAGACTGTCTTTTTCCAAAGGCTGGTTGAGAATGATCAGACATATTTTCTGTGTGCCTGTAGGGAGGCAGGGAGATCATTACTTGCATTTGTTACACAATACCAGATCTATTCTGAACCAGACATGCAGGTCTACTTCAGAAAGGTACTGTAAGGCCATAAACTGCTCTTCCTTCCACAACAGCTCTGAGAGAAATCTAATTCTACTTTAACACTCAGTGCTCTTGTTGTTTTAATAGTTTTAACAACAATGAGGATGAGCCAGACAGGAATCACGCTTTGGTTCGGAGATTAAACAGAAATTAGTTTGAACATTACCTACAGTTGGGTGTGGGATGATAGTCAGAACTATTTGCCTTTTGGGCTCCATTTTACAACAAGAGAATTCAATCATTTAAATGTTTTAGAGATATCAAATGCTTGCATCAGACAGCTCATTTCGGTTGAATGCAAATGAGTTGTGCAACTGACTAGGTATCCCCTTTGCCCTTCTCCTTCCATAATGACTCACAGTACATCAAGAGGTATCACTATATTCAGTAGACTCCGTTGCACTGCACTCCAGCAGGTGGCAATAGTGCACAATTTTGACTACGATGTGCATGGCTATATAACTAGTATAACTAGCATTCTCTACAAAAATGCCTACATTCGAGGGCCTCACAAGTAGGGCAGCGGTATGAGGCACTGATTCGCAGTGTTAGAGGCATTACTACAGACCCGGGTTCGGGTACGTAGCGGACTAAAGAATGTAGAGAAGCAGTGAAGTGTAGGAACAGGGCTTTCAGAATGATGAAAAGGTCCCATAATTACCAGCACCTGATTCAGAATAAACAAGCACAAGCAGTAGTAAGGAGGATCATTAGGACAGCTAAATAAGGAGGTGATGGTAGCGGTTTTCTTCAATGTAGAGATGGCCTATGATATGATGTGGAAGGCAGGCCTACTTATCAAGCTGAATATCATGGGGGTTGGAGGAAGGGCTTATAACTGGATAAAGGATTACATTTTTGGGCGATCATTACAAGTGAGGGTGGAAAGCTTTATGTCAGAAAGCTATGAGGTAGATAATGGTACCCCCCAGGGAAGTGTCATTAGTCCTTTGTTATTCTTCATTATCACTGACAATGTATTCTCCCAGTTGAGATCTGATATTGGGATGTCATTATTTGCAGATGATGGGGCACTGTGGAAGAGAGGGAGAAATATTATCCATACAGCCAGAAGAGTTCATGAAGCGATTAGTGAAGTTGAGCGGTGGTCCCTCAGGTGGGGATTCAAGTTCTCAATTGAAAAAACACAGACTGTTTTTTTCTAGAAGGAAGGTTGGGGAGGAAATTTACTTGAAGCTGTATGGAAGGAATCTGGAGAGGAAGGTGTTTAGGTTCCTGGGTGTCTGGTTTGACACTCGAATGGCATGGGCGGACGGACCATATTAGTGTCAGAGTAGTTGCTTGTCAGGAATGAAGTGAGGGGCAGATAGAATGGCGTTGAAAATGCTATATATAGCACCTTCGGAAAGTATTCAGACCCCTTGACCTTTTCCACATTTTGTTACGTTACAGTCTTATTCTAAAATTGATTAAATAAATAAAAATCCTCAACAATCTACACACAATACCCCATAATGACAAAGTGAAAACCGGTATTTAGAAATGTTAGCAAGTATATTACAAATAAAAAACAGAAATACCTTATTTACATAAGCTGAGGAAGAAGCTGTTGTGGAGTAGATTCAGTTGTATGTGAACATTTAAAAACACAATACTATGCTTTCTTGAATATATACACAGATGGATCTAAGGACCCTAAACCAGGAAGGACAGGTGCAGCTTTAATGTTCCTGAGTTTAAGGTGGAAGTGATAAAAAGAGCAATGGAGTTATTGGCCAAACTATTGGCTGCAGAGTTGGTGGAGGAAGTGAGGCCAAACAGGGTAGTCATGTGCTCTGACTCCTGTGCAGCACTGATGAGCTTAAATTAATTTGTGTCTCAGATCAGAAAGGATGTTTTGTGTGAGGTTTTGCAGTGCTTGTATAGGGTGAAAAAGATGTGGGTATTTGTGATGTTCCTCTTAGTAACAGCTCATGTGGAAGTAGAGGGGAATGAGGAGGTCGATGTTATCGCCAAGCAGGCTCTAAAACATCTTCATGTTGAGATAGAACTGTTAATCAGTGAAGTAGAAGCCAGGGGGTTAATAAAAACAGGGGTTAAAAACAAATGGCAAGATTTGTGGATAAGGGAGGGAAATGAAAGACACCTGTATAAGATCTAGGAAAAGGTGGGTGCAGGGAGGTCCTCGGGCCGAGAGAGAAGGGAGGAAAGTGTAATCACAAGGCTGAGACTGGGACATACAAGGCTAAATAGTACATTGAAAGTGGTGGGGAAACATCCGACTGTGAGGTGTGATCATTGTCAGGAGGAGATGGAGACAGTGGAACACGCTCTATTTCAGTGCCAGAAATATGGGAGGGAAAGGGAGAGATTGTTATTAGATTGGAAGAGTAATGGGGCGGCAGCGTAGCCTAGTGGTTAGAGCATTGGACTAGTAACCGGAAGGTTGCAAGTTCAAACCCCCGGACAAGGTACAAATCTGTAGTTCTGCCCCTGAACAGGCAGTCTGTCATTGAAAATAAGAATTTGTTCTTAGCTGACTTGCCTAGTTTAATTAAAATAAAAAGAGCAATGATTAAGTGAACTGCTGGGGAAATCTTCAAGGGATGTAGTATTTTATTATGTACTTCGTTTCCTTAGGGAAACGATAATATTGGGTAGGATTTAGACTTTCACTGTCTCTGGTCCACACTCCAGTCCAGTTAGTGGCAGTACCTTAAAGTTGGTTTCCAATTGCCATATAAAAACCACGGCTCATTCCAGAGAGGATTTTCTGACAAGGAAATCTGTACGCAGGATAGAGTCATATAATGGGAGCAAAAGGGAGGAAGTTATGTTATCTAGGATGAGATTAGGGCATATGGGATTGAATTCCTCTTCGAAATTGATAGGGAAACATGGTACTGGAATGATTAATGGCTGTATGACAGAGGAAACGGTTGAACAAAAGGAGAGGTTGTTTGACAGGGTCAGACGTTGCACTGGAATGGGGAGTGGGTGGTATTTTGGGTGGGGGTGATGGGAGTAGTGAGGTTTGTAGGAAATTATTTTATTTTATTAGAAATTCAGAGTTAGTGGTATAGATCAGTGGTTCCCAAACTGTGGCGCACGCCAGTTAAAGTTTTTTATTTCGTTTTTTTAGCCAATAGATATTGTTGTAATTTTTTTGTCACTCAAATATCACATGAATACACATGAAAAAATGTACAGAATTACAAGAACATTTGCTTTAAACCTGTAAAATGTTCTTTGCATCCCATGACAAAATGTGTAGAATTGCAGAAAATAAGCTTTAAACCTGCTAAATTCTCTCCACCAACAAGAGGGATGTGAACAGTTTGTGTCATGAACAGTGCTTGTGCTCATAGAAATAGATGTGGGGTGTGCGCGCGCAGGGGTGTGTGGGACGTTCCCCAATGCTAAAAGGGGGGCTCCTAGTGAAAACATTTGGGAACCCCCGTTATAGATAGGTCGTGACTGGCCTTGCACTCTAGTATAGTAGGTGTATATGCACCCGTCAGTTGGTTGCAATCCGCCAATAGAAACTTAAAGAAGAAGAGGATTCGCTTGGTAAGAGCTCTATGTAGTGTAAAATCGCAGAAGTATACCCGCTGCTAATCAATAGCTTGGAGCAGCTAGCCTCTCCATCTGGGTGCTATGCTGTCCCCCCACTCGGTTTGGCTTGTGCCATCTCGTTTGAGTGTTGTCCTTGTTTTGAATACTTGTGACAGTGTACCAACCTGTGAGATACTCGGTTTGGTTGACCAGTACTGTATTGCGGCACTGAGGGTTTGTCTTAGTTGTCTGTGTGACTTGTCTGTCCACCGGGAACCCCTTTACGGTTTTAGCCTTCAAGTTTGGGGACCACGCTTACCCCGCAAGATAGAGAGACGTACTGTATGTTTGGCTCCAGCGGACTTGCAGTTCTCCCCTGACCTAGGTGTCGAGAGTTTTCATCTCTCATGGGACGCAGTCATCTTGCTACACTCTTTTGTGCAGTGTTGTCATGTTTGTGGTTTTCAGACGAAATTAGGCTACGCTGAAAACGATGTCGTGGGTGAAAATGTATTGGTGAGCTACTTCTAAATTGCACTGCGGGCGCCATGGCATTTATCTCTTTTGTATTTTTTTTACTATATATTTCACTGTTACTTGCTGCTGACTATCAGGCAGTGAGCAGGCTGTTAATGAGTGAGTGAGTAAATGGTGAGGAGGGGGAGGGTCAGGGGGGTGTGTGCATTGAGAGAGCACTGGTTGAGAGTGCTGCAGCAGAGCCAGCTGAGTCACGAGCTGTGTTCGATTACCCATAATAACATACTGTATACTACATACTTAATGAGTATATACTACATACTATTAGTTCATTTCAGTAAACTTGTTGTAATCCTATATATTTTAGTAATTTTACTACCAGCCCCCGTTCCCCGCCTGAGGCCTTTTGGTAGGCCATCATTGAAAATAAGAATTTGTTCTTTAACTGACTTGCCTAGTTAAAGAAAAAATAATAACTATATCCATACTATGACCAATAAGCATACTACACATTAACAATTTGTGTCGCAAATAGTATGGTTAGTGCGGTTATTATGAGTATTCGAACACAGCTACGGAAACAGAGCAGCACGCACGTCGTGACAACTTTTTTTTTACCAGTTGTTGGTAGGCTATTTAGATTGGTCATTATGGAGACACCCTTTTTCCATGAAACATCAAGGCGCTAGAACTGATGCGACAAAGCATTGGAAAACAACTTTAGGCGCACTACAGCTCTTTAGATGAGTCCACAAAGACCACACTTAAAAATACATTAAATGTGGAGAATGATAGGGTACATTTTCATCTGTTGGCTATTCATTTCTATGCCATTGTAGGCTACTGTAATCTACCATTTGATACAATAAATATGTTGAAATGACGATATCACTGTAGCCATTGTAAATCAATTTGTGCCACTTGTGTAGCTTACCTGGAGCTGGCAAACTGATTTAATAAACAGCCTATAACGCTGTTTGTTGTTGTTGTTATTATGAAATTATTAATGGCCATGTTTAGTTAATTAAATTGAAAGTTATCCATTGTGATCATGGTCACAGCTCTATCGCAACACTTAATGTCAGTTTCATTGTGGACTTTTCCTTGAAATTCGATGTTGGGCTATCAGTGGCTATAAGCTACCTGCATCTAGCTCAGCAAACCATGGCAAAGTTAAATTGCAATTCTAAACCCAGATTTTAGTCAGTAGCCTACGCCTATTGAAATAACAAGTCAATCTTGCAAATAGGCTATTTATAAACATCTGGCACATAATAACGGCACAATTGCCAGAAAATAACCTAACAATTTTTTGAAGTTCGTTCAAAGTGTTTCTTGCACAGAGATTTCGAAATCCTCTGTCCAACTTTCATCACACAAACTCTCCAGCCGGGAAGTTTGGGTGACCCTAAGCACACAGCCAAGACAACGCAGGAGTCGCTTTGGGACAAGTCTCTGAATGTCCTTGAGTGGCCCAGCCAGAGCCCGGACTTGAACCTGATCGAACAACAGCTACAATACCTATTTTGCCAATTGGCCTGGACACATTTTACTGCCGGTGCGGAGACCCACCGGCCCTTCATGACTGGACTACCGACGTAATCTGCCAGAGGGGGTTATTCAACTGGCCCCTCCGTTGCGGCGTCCCCTGAATGCCCATCTGCCTGCCTGCTAGCCGCGGCCCGCTAGCTGTCTAGAGCATATCGGCTGTTAGCTGAATAGGTCCATTAGGCCAATTTTTTGGGCCACTATACCTATTTTTGCCAATTGGACTGGTCCCCTTTACCAAACGGAACCCTGCTAATCCATCACGAATTGTCTACCGACGTAAACGCACGAGGAGGCTATAAACAGACTTCCTCCGTCACGTAGTCCCTCTGAGGCCCATCTGCTAGCTTGCTATCCCTGGCCCGCTAGCGTCTTGTCTCCAACCAGCCTCACTACTCACTGGACCCTTATGATCACTCGGCTACGCATACCTCTCCTTAATTAATGTCAATATGCCTTGTCCATTGCTGTTCTGGTTAGTGATTATTGTCTTATTTCACTGTAGAGCCTCTAGCCCTGCTCAATATACCTTATCCAACCCTTTAGTTCCACCTCTCACACATGCGATGACATCACCTGGTTTAAATGATGTTTCTAGAGACAATATCTCTCTCATCATCACTCAATGCATAGGTTTACCTCCACTGTATTCACATCCTACCATACCTTTGTCTGTACATTATGCCTTGAATCTATTCTATCGTGCCCAGAAACCTGCTCCTTTTACTCTCTGTTCCGGACGTACTAGACGACCAGTTCTTATAGCCTCTAGCCGTACCCTTATCCTACTCCTCCTCTGTTCCTCTGGTGATGTAGAGGTTAATCCAGGCCCTGCAGTGCCTAGCTCCACTCCTATTCCCCAGGTGCTCTCATTTGTTGACTTCTGTAAGCGTAAAAGCCTTAGTTTCATGCATGTTAACATTAGAAGCCTCCTCCCTAAATGTGTTTAATTCACTGCTTTAGCACACTCTGCCAACCCGGATGTCCTAGCCGTGTCTGAATCCTGGCTTAGGAAGACCACCAAAAACCCTGAAATTTCCATCCCTAACTATGACATTTTCCGACAAGATAGAACTGCCAAAGGGGGCGGCGGTGTTGCAATCTACTGCAGAGATAGCCTGCAGAGTTCTGTCTTACTATCCAGGTCTGTACCCAAACGATTCGAGCTTCTACATTTAAAAATCCACCTTTGCAGAAACAAGTCTCTCACTGTTGCCGCTTGCTATAGACCACCCTCTGCCCCCAGCTGTGCTCCGGACACCATATGTGAACTGATTGCCCCCCATCTATCTTCAGAGCTTGTGCTGCTAGGTGACCTAAACTGGGACATGCTTAACACCCCGGCCATCCTACAATCTAAGCTTGATGCCCTCAATCTCACACAAATTATCAATGAACCTACCAGGTACAACCCCAAAGCAGTAAACACAGGCACCCTCATAGACATCACCCTAACCAACTCTCCCTCCAAATACACCTCTGCTGTTTTCAACAAAGATCTCAGCCTCATTGCCTGCATCCGTAATGGGTCTGCGGTCAAACGACCACCCCTCATCACTGTCAAACGCTCCCGAAAACACTTCAGCGAGCATGCCTTTCTAATCGGGTATCCTGGAAAGATCCCGTCAGTAGAGGTTGCCTGGTTATTCTTTAAAAGTGCCTTCCTCACCATCTTAAATAAGCATGCCCCATTCAAAAAAATTAGAACCAGGAACAGATACAGTCCTTGGTTCTCTCCAGACCTGACTGCCCTTGACCAGCACAAAAACATCCTGTGGCGTTCTGCATAAGCATCGAATAGCCCCCGTGATATGCAACTTTTCAGGGAAGTTAGGAACCAATATAGACAGGCAGTTAGGAAAGTTAAAGATAACTTTATCAAGCAGAAATGTGCATCCTGTAGCACAAACTCAAAAAAGTTATTGGACACTGTAAAGTCCATGGAGAATAAGAGCACCTCCTCCCAGCTGCCCACTGCACTAAGGTTAGGAAACACTGTCACCACCGATAAATCCACGATAATTGACCATTTCAATAAGTATTTTCCTAAGGCTGGCCATGCGTTCCACCTGGCTACCCCTACCCCGGCCAACAGCCCTGCACCCCCCACAGCAACTTGCCCAAGCCTCCCCAATTTCTCCTTCACCCAAATCCAGATAGCTGATGTTCTGAAAGAGCTGCAAAATCTGAACCCCTGGCCTCCTGGGTGGCGCAGTGGTTAAGGGCGATGTACTGCAGCGCCTGCTGTGCCACCAGAGACTCTGGGTTCGCGCCCAGGCTCTGTCGTAACCGGCCGCGACCGGGAGGTCCGTGGGGTGACGCACAATTGGCCTAGCGTCGTCCGGGTTAGGGAGGGTTTGGCCGGTAGGGAAATCCTCGTCTCATCGCGCACCAGCGAGTCCTGTGGCGGGCCTGGCGCAGTGCGTGCTAACCAAGGTTGCCAGGTGCACAGTGTTTCCTCCGACACTTTGGTGCTGCTATCTTCCGGGTTGGATGCGCGCTGTGTTAAGAAGTTAAGAAACTTGGTTGGGTTGTGTATCAGAGGACGCATGACTTTCAACCTTCGTCTCTCCTGAGCCCGTACGGGAGTTGTAGCGATGAGACAAGATAGTAGCTACTAAACAATTGGATACCACAAAATTGTGGAGAAAAAGGGGTCAAATTTATTAAAAAATAAATAAAATCTGAACCCCTACAAATCAGCCGGGCTAGACAATCTGGACCCTCTCTTTCTAAAATTATCTGCCGAAATTGTTGCAACCCCTATCACTAGCCTGTTCAACCTCTCTTTCATATCGTCTGAGATTCCCAAAGATTGGAAAGCAGCCACGTACATCCCCCTCTTCAAAGGGGGAGACACTCTAGACACAAACTGCTACCCTGCCTTTCTAAGGTCTTCGAAAAGCCAAGTTAACAAACAGATGACAGACCATTTCGAATCCCACCTTACCTTCTCCGCTATGCAATCTGGTTTCAGAGCTGGTCATGGGTGCACTTCAGCCACGCTCAAGGTCGTAAACGATATCATAACCGCCATCGATAAAAGACAATACTGTGCAGCCATATTCATCGAACTGGCCAAGGCTTTCAACTCTGTCAATCACCACATTCTTATCGGCAGACTCAACAGCCTTGGTTTCTTAAATGATTGCCTCGCCTGGTTCACCAACTACTTCTCTGATAGAGTTCAGTATGTCAAATCGGAGGGCCTGTTGTCCGGACCTCTGGCAGTCTCTATGGGGGTGCCACAGGGTTCGATTCTCGGGTCGAGTCTCTTCTCTGTATACATCAATGATGTCGCTCTTGCTGCTGGTGATTCTCTGATCCACCTCTACGCAGACGATACCATTCTGTATACTTCTGGCCCTTCTTTGGACACTGTGTTAATTAACTAACTTCCAGACGAGCTTCAATGCCATACAACTCTCCATCCATGGCCTCCAACTGCTCTTAATTGCAAGCAAAACTAAATGCATGCTTCAACCGATCGCTGCCCGCACCTACCTGCCCGTCCAGCATCACTACTCTGGACGGTTCTGACTTAGAATATGTGGACAACTACAAATACCTAGGTGTCTGGTTAGACTTTAAACTCTCCTTCCAGACTCACATTAAGCATCTCCAATCCAAAATTAAATTTAGAATTGGCTTCCTATTTCGCAACAAAGCATCCTTCACTCATGCTGCCAAACATAACCTCGTAAAACTGACCATCCCACCGATCCTCGACTTCAGCGATGTCATTACAAAATAGCCTCCAACACTCTACTCAACAAATTGGATGCAGTCTATCACAGTGCCACCCGTTTTGTCACCAAAGCCCCATATACTACCCACCACTGCGACCTGTACGCTGTCGTTGTCTGGCCCTCGCTTCATATTTGTCACCAAACCCACTGGCTCCAGGTCATCTACAAGTCTTTGCTAGGTAAAGCCCCACATTATCTCAGCTCACTGGTCACCATAGCAGCACCCACCCGTAGCACGTGTTCCAGCAGGTATACCTCACTGGTCACCCACAAAGCCAATTCCTCCTTTGGCCGCTTTTCATTCCAGTTCTCTGCTGCCAATGACTGGAACGAACTGCAAAAATCACTGAAGCTGGAGACACATATCTCCCTCACTAGCTTTAAGCACGAGCTGTCAGAGCAGCTCACAGATCACTGCACCTGTACATAGCCCATCTGTAAATAGCCCATCCAACTACCTCATCCCCATACTGTATTTATTTATTTATCTTGCTCCTTTGCACCCCAGTATCTCTACTTGCACATTCATCTTCTGCACATCTATCACTCCAGTGTTTAATTGCTATATTGTAATTACTTCGCCACCATGGCCTATTTATTGACTTACCTACCTTATCTTACCTCATTTGCACACAATGTATATTGACTTTTTTTCTACTGTATTATTGACTGTATGTTTGTTTATTCCATGTGTAACTCTGTGTTGTTGTATGTGTCGAACTGCTTTGCTTTATCTTGGCCAGGTCGCAGTTGTAAAATAAAGGTGAATTAAAAAATTTAAAAATCTCTGGAGAGACCTGAAAATAGCTGTGCGACGCTCTCCATCCAACCTGACAGAGCTTGAGAGGATCTGCAGAGAAGAATGGGAGAAACTCCCCAAATACAGGTGTGCCTAGCTTGTAGCGTCATACCCAAGAATACTCGAGGCTGTAATCGCTTCAACAAAGTACTGAGTAAAGGGTCTGAATACTTATGTAAATGTGATATTTCAATTTTTGCTTTGTCATTATGGGGTATTGTGTGTAGATTGATGAGGGGAAAAAAATATTTTATCAATTTTAGAATAAGGCTGTAACATAAAAATGTGGAAAAAGTTAAGGGGTCTGAATACTTTCCGAATGCATTGTACACTAGGTTTGTTACCACTGGATTAAAAAGTTTGTTCAATGGAGAATCTTCATTGGAATTGTGTCAGCTTGCAGGACTGTAACTTCGCTAGTTGGCTAGCTAGGCTTCATGTGGGTCAAGGAAACTGGCCCAAAGTATCTACTGCCTAACTACTTAGTTATACGTGTAACTCTTCCAAGAAAACAAATACCAAACGATTACTGAAGGTGAGTTCATTTTTGGAGTTCTCAGAACAGCTTTCAGCATGAGAATTGTGAAGACAAGTGAACTTTCTTGGGTAAAGAATGCTGCTCTCTTGATTGAACATTATTATTGGCTACTTACTAGTGCACTTGTCGTCAATAGTCAATATGCTAGCAGGCATGCTATTGTGTAAATACACAAAACCCTCTCAAAGGCAGGCACTCAACTCGGCCTACTTTAAAAGGTTATTTTATTTATTAGACATTTTGCAGGATGACATCTCTTGAGATGCACCATCTCGTTTGCAAGTGTCCAAAAAAACATTTAAAAAACAACACAATACTTAGTAAGAAGAATAATATGGCAACTACTGTCTAATAATAATAATAACAATTAAATAATAATAAAAATGTACATAAACAACATAGAAAAGTTGTTGTACAACTACGAATAGGCTTACAACTAATAGAAACTACTGCTACACCTACTAAAAACTACTAATACAACTAATAAAAACTACTGCTACAACTAATAAAACTACTGCTACAACTAATAAAACTACTGCTACAACTAATAAAAACTACTGCTACACCTACTAATACAACTAATAAAAACTACCGCTACAACTAATAAAACTACTGCTACAACTAATAAAAACTACTGCTACACCTACTAATACAACTAATAAAAACTACTGCTACAACTAATAAAAACTACTGCTACAACTAATAAAACTACTGCTACAACTAATAAAAACTACTGCTACACCTACTAATACAACTAATAAAAACTACTGCTACAACTAATAAAAACTACCAATACAAATAATAAAAACTACTGCTACACCTACTAATACAACTAATAAAAACTACTGCTACAACTAATAAAAACTACTAATACAACTAATAAAAACTACTAATAAAAACTACTAATACAACTAATAAAAACTACTGCTACACCTACTAATACAACTAATAAAAACTACTGCTACACCAACTAATAAAAACTACAGCTACAACTAATAAAAACTACTAATAAAAACTACTAATACAACTAATAAAAACTACTGCTACACCTACTAATACAACTAATAAAAACTACTGCTACACCTACTAATACAACTAATAGAAATTACAGCTACAACTACAACTAATAAAAACTACTGCTACAACGAATAAAAACTACTAATACAACTAATAAAAACTACAGCTACAACTACAACTAATAAAAAACTACTGCTACACCTACTAATACAACTAATAAAAATTACAGCTACAACTAATAAAAACTACTGCTACACCTACTAATACAACTAATAAAAATTACAGCTACAACTAATAAAAACTACTGCTACACCTACTAATACAACTAATAAAAACTACAGCTACAACTACAACAAATAAAAACTACTGCTACAACTAATAAAAACAACTAATACAACAAATAAAAATGACTGCTACACCTACTAATACAACTAATAAAAACTACTGCTACAACTAATAAAACTACCAATACAACTAATAAAAACTACTGCTACACCTACTAATACAACTAATAAAAACTACCGCTACAACTAATAAAAACTACTGCTACAACTAATAAAAACTACCAATACAAATAATAAAAACTGCAGCTACACCTACTAATACAACTAATAAAAACTACTACTACAACTAATAAAACTACCAATACAACTAATAAAACTACTGCTACAACTACAACTAATAAAACTACCAATACAACTAATAAAAACTACTGCTACAACTACAACTAATAAAAACTACTAATACAACTCACATAACTACTACTAATACAACTAATAAAAACTACTGCTGCAACTAATAAAAACTACTGCAACTAATAAAAACTACTGCTACAACTAATAAAAACTACTAATACAACTAATAAAAACTACTAATACAACTAATAAAAACTACTAATACAACTAATAAAAACTACTAATACAACTAATAAAAACTACTGCTACAACTAATAAAAACTACTGCTAAAACAACTAATAAAAACTTCTGATAAAACTACTAATACAACTAATAAATGTACCTATAATATATACTTATATATTTACAAATATCTTCACATGGTGTGTCATGACTTCCGCCGAAGTCGGCTCCTCTCCTTGTTCGGGCGGCGTTCAGCGGTTGTTTTGTCTTGTTCCCTGCACACCTGGTTTTCATTCCCCAATCAATTCATATGGATTTATTCCTCTGTTCCCCATGTCTTTGTGTAGGATTGTTTTGTGTTGTGTATTTTGATATTGTTACGCGCATTACTTTTTGTCTATGTTCCGTGTTTTGGGCACATTTTATGTTACTTTGTGCTGTCATTTTGACCGGAATAAAAAGTGCACCTGTTCACTACACTCTGCTATCCTGCACCTGACTTCGCCTCCAATACACAATCCTAACATGGTGATGTTTTTATTAATTAAAAACACAAACTATTTGTTCTTACATTTGAAAAATGGGCCATAAAGGTGGATGGATTTCCCATTGAATTCACACTTAGGGTAGGTCCTACACCACGAACATTCACACCTGGCATTATAACCCATCTGCAAGCAGTTGTCTGGACAGAGGCATGCAAGTGAAAAGAAAAGCATACATTCACACATTTGTCTGGGCGTCCATTGAATTCATATTGAGTGGGTAGGATTAAGCCCTCAGAAAATTCACACCTGGCCAAATTGCCAATTCAGCATTTTACAGTGCAAGCATTTTGACTTGCATATACACTGAACAAAAATATAAACACAACATGTAAAGTGTTGGTCCCATGTTTCATGAGCTGAAATAAAAGATCACAGAAATGTTCCATAAGTACTGAGGAGTATTTCTGTCTGTAATAAAGCCCAATCATTCTGATTGGCTGGGCCTGGCTCCCCAGCGGGTCGGTCAGCCTGGCTCCCAAGTGGTCCTATGCGCTCCCAGGCCCACCCATGGCTGCGCCCCTGCCCAGTCATGTGAAATCCATAGATTTCCTTATATGAACTGTAACTCAGCAAAATCTTTGAAATTGTTACATGTTACGTTTATATATTTTTTCAGTATACAGTACATATTATATATTTTGCGACTTGGAATTTTAATTTAGGAGCACCAGTGCGCCTCGAAAAATTAAGAACTTTTATTACCTCAACAATGTATAATCTCAAATATCTTTTCGTTGTGCTCCTAAATTTCTTTGTATGCACCTAATATTTTTCAACATAAGCGCCACGCACACATGCTCCTTGTAAGAAAAGGTCAGCGTAGAGCCCTGCCAATCCACAAACGGTTGTCTGGACAGAGCTGTGGAAATGAACATTCATACAGTTGTAGTATTTTTTTTGTTTAACCATGATATTTATCGATAGAGTAATGGAAAAAATATGTAACCAATATCGATAGATTGATCAGTGCCCATCACTGTTACTCTTACATTACATTTGAGTAATTTAGCAGACACTCTTATCCAGAGCAACTTATTTTTGACCCTCATTGGTAATGTGTCCATTCCTGTCTGCAGCTTTCACATTTCCAATGGAAGCAGAGGAACCTGCAGCTCAACCATTTCCACTGGAGGGAGACTTCTAAACAGAACACTACAGCCACTGCATCGGTGTCCACTGCCCTGGCAATAACACCTACTGTGACTACTGCCCAGGCAACAAGACGTCTTGTGACTATTGCTCTGGCAACAACATCTCCTGTGACTTCTGCCCTGGCAACAAGAAGACCGGTGACTACTGCCCAGGCAACAAGACCTCCTGTGACTACTGCCGTGGCAACAAGAAGACTGGTGACTACTGCCCTGGCAACAAGAAGACCGTTGACTACTGCCCAGGCAACAAGACCTCCTGTGACTACTGCCCTGGCAACAAGAAGACCAGTGTCTACTGCCCTGGCAACAAGAAGACCGGTGACTACTGCCCTGGCAACACAAGGCAACAAGTCCACCGGTGACGTCTGC
The DNA here is from genome assembly GCF_045791955.1 of Oncorhynchus clarkii lewisi. Taxonomy (NCBI): domain Eukaryota; kingdom Metazoa; phylum Chordata; class Actinopteri; order Salmoniformes; family Salmonidae; genus Oncorhynchus; species Oncorhynchus clarkii. Next base: position 17,732,380 of record NC_092157.1, on the reverse strand, counting down.
CCTGGCAACAAGAAGACCTGTGTCTATGGCCCTAGCAACAAGAAGATCGGTGACTACTGCCAAGGCAACAAGACCACCAGTGTCGTCTGCTCTGGCAACAAGACTAAGGAGGTCTACTGCACTGGGAACAAGACTGGCCAGAAAAAATGAGCTATCTGTATATTGAACATTTGTAATACCTTTAAAACAACTCCATATTCATCATAACATAATTTGTATTACTACTAACTCATCAATCTTTTATGCTGATATGTTATAACAAATCTGTTACTATACTAATGATGCTTTGTCCATTTTCATAGAAGGCAGTTAAAGATTTTAACATTCTCGGTGGAGAGGAGATCAGATACAAAGCCTGGCAAAAGGTGAAGATACAACTTTGTATTTATACACTAAACATACAAAAGTATGTGGACACACCTTCAAATTAGTGGATTCGGCTATTTCAGCCACACCCAATGCTGACAGGTGTATAAAATCAAGCACACAGCCATGCAATCTCCATAGACAAATATTGGCAGTACAATGGCTTACTGAAAAGCTCAGTGGCTTTCAACGTGGGTCTTGCATAGGATGCCACCTTCCCAACAAGTCAGTTTGTCAAATTTCTGTCCTGCTAGAGCTGCCCCGGTCAACTGTAAGTGCTATTATTGTGAAGTGGAAACGTCTAGGAGCAACAACGGTTCAGCCGTGAAGTGGTTGGCCACACAAGCTCACAGAATGGTATCGCAGAATGCTGAAGCGCGTGGAGGGTAAAAATAGTCTGTCCTCGGTTGCAACACTCACTTCCGAGTTCCAAACTGCCTCTGGAAGCAACGTCAGCACAAGAACTGTTAATCAGGAGATTCATGAAATGTGTTTCCATGGCAGAGCAGCTGCACACAAGCCTAAGATCACCATGTGCAATGGCAAGCGTCAACTAGAGTGGTGTAAAGCTCGCCGGCATTGGACTCTGGAGCAGTGGAAACGCGTTTCTGGAGTGATGAATCACGCTTCACCATCTGGCAGATGGACGAATCTGCGTTTGGCGGATGCCAGGAGAACGGTACCTGCCCTAATGCATAGTGCCAACTGTAAAGTTTGGTGGAGGAGGAATAATGGTCTGGGGCTGTTTTTCATGGTTCGGGCTTGACCTCTTAGTTCCAGTGAAGGGAAATCTTAACGTTACAGCATACAATGACATTCTAGACAATTCTGTGCTTCCAACTTTGTGGCAACAGTTTGGAGAAGGTCCTTTCCAATGCCCCTGTGCACAAAGCGAGGTCCATACAGAAATAGTTTGTCGAGATAGGTGTGGAAGATCTTGACTGGTCTGCACAAGCCCTGACCTCAACCCCATCGAACACATTTGTGATGAAATGGAACGCCCACTGCAAGCCAGGCCTGATCACCCAACATCAGTGCCCAACCTCACTAATGCTCTTTAGGCTGAATGGAAGCAAGTCCCCGCAGCAATGTTCATACATCTAGTGGAAAGCCTTCCCAGAAGAGTGGAGGTTGTTATAGTAGCAAAGGGGGGACCGACTCCATATTAACGCTCATGATTTTGGAAGGAGATGTTCAACAAGCAGCCGTCCACATACTTTTGGTCATGTAGTGTATGTGTGTATATGCCTAGTCAACCAACTGGGTGCCAGCTTCACAAATGGGGAGTGGCCCATGAAAGACTGTTTTGGGAGGTAATGTATTGGTGACAGGCTTTTAAATACCTTGCTTTTTATGACACTATCATCTCTTGACTAATGTCATTTCAAGGACTACCGTCATTTTATCAAAGGAAACTTGTACTTTCTGTTGAGAGCATTTTTTCAATGACCGTTCAAGTTTTGGTACTGCGGACTGTTGTTTTCTGTTTTTCAGTCGTAAGTACTGTTATGTTCTTTGTTTTTATATCTTTTTTTAAAACACTTTGAAAAAGTCGGAATAGTTATTTCAAGGACTCTTAAATGGGCACTGGTACAACAATAGTCAGCTACAATGGTTGAGGAAATCCCTCTCTCTCTCTCTGTCAGTTATCTGTCAATCCAGTCTGACAGTCTATATACTTTGATGTCTCCTCTTAATGAGGATCTGTTGACAGCAAGAGAGCCAAGCTGTTTTCATCAACTCTCATTTAGTGTCTTATTGCAGATAGCCGTCTGTCACTTACACATTATCATATAACCCAAATGACTGTGCTAAGGGAATTTGTGTTCATTAAAATACAATGGAACATTCTCCTAATAAATTAGCATGCTGGACTCATAATATGATCCTAATACACCTCATGGTACACGTATTACCTACGTGTAATAAATATGTAGCGCTAGTCTAGTGCTGAGCGATTAGTGTTTTTTTAGGTCTGATTCGGTTTGATTATTACAAAATAATCACAGTTTTAATTGATTTCAATTATTTTTAATTAATAAAAGTCTCATGATGGTAGTGACTGCCCATTACTGCTTATCAATTATTAACAATTTATTAACATTATTTGACTTTAATAAAATATTTCAGTTGTGTATTTTACATTTGTTTTATTTGATGACTTCATTATTTCATTCCAAGTCCTCATCTCTATAGAGCTGCTGCCTATGCTGTCTGAAAAAAATCGCTGTTTTGTTGTTCTTCAAACTAAATAAGGCATTTTTATGACTGCTGAATACCAACTATGAGTCACTTAGATAACTTGCAAAGCAACAGCTGTTCTCTCTATATCGCCTCACCATCATGCATTCTTTCCTCTTCTGTAGCAGGCGTAAAAGAGACACAGACTGGACAAGTAGATGAGCAATGGATTATGGTAGAATATTGGCCAGTTGGAAACTACAACTCCGTACTACATCGCAAAGTTCAGTCTGGATCTGATTTATCTCTGGAGAAACTGCAATGTGCACATTGAGTTCACAGAACAAAAAAACAAAAACAAACTGGAATTCAAATCATTGAACCTACATAGGTGAATTAGATGTTTAAAAACTTAAAATAACCAGCATTTCGATGAATCACTCAGGACTAAGCTAGTCTCATGTCAGAAGAGTCTGACTCATGAGTGGAATGGAGAAATGGTGAGTGGGAGATCAAGAAAGAGAGAGGGGAAAAGAGATAACACAAAACCTGTGAGTTCTCTCTACAAGCACAAACAACATGTCCAACACACTCAGATGTCTGGAATATGGTATTATATCTTCAATAAAAACAATAATCAGATATGGTCCTTTCTGCAATTGAACATCACCAATATAGAGCCATATAGCAGAATGAAAAGCCTGTTTCAGAACAAATTTGCCTGCACTCACTTGCACAGCGAGCGCAAGCAAACGCAAACACACACACGCGAACCCAAACACACACACGCGCGCCCACTTCTAGGCAGTGTATTAACAGTAGATAACAGTGATTTAGGAGTGTCTCATGAATTCATCGCCCCTCTTTTCCTCCCTATTCTGAATTTCAAAACCAACACAGAAAGAGAGTGGGATAAGGAAGGATAGAATGTGTGTAAACTACAGGGGGAACAGGGCAGCGATATTTTAGCCCTCTGTTAAGTGCAGGACCATGTCAGAGTTATTCCAGACCATGTTAATAGATGCGTGTCTCTTGTTTTGCCTTGAGCTCTGCTCTCTGTAAAAATAGTAAAGCCCAGGAAAACTCTAGGGGCTGGAGGTGTTTAAACAACTCAGACACTCAGTCCCACTTACTGTGATAGGGACAATACTTTGGCTACCGTGAATTGTCTTAGGAGTTAGATTTCTATGTTATCTACTACAATATATCTGCAGGTCAAATCACTGAATTGTCTTAGGAGTTAGATTTCTATGTTATCTACTACAATATATCTGCAGGTCAAATCACGGAATTGTCTTAGGAGTTAGATTTCTATGTTATCTACTACAATATATCTGCAGGGCAAATCACTGAATTGTTCAGATAGGCTACTTCAATGCATGATGCCCAACATAGCCCACAACAAAGAGGAAAAACTGAATGACTGCATTATGCAGTGAAAAACTCCTGTATGTGCCTGTGTTCACTCCAGACCTGACTGCCCTTGACCAGCACAAAAACATCCTGTGGCGTTCTGCATTAGCATCAAATAGCCCCCGTGATATGCAACTTTTCAGGGAAGTTAGGAACCAATATACACAATCAGTTAGGAAAGCTAAGGCTAGCTTTTTCAAACTGAAATGTGCATCCTGTAGCACAAATTCAAAAAAGTTCTGGGACACTGTAAAGTCCATGGAGAATAAGAGCACCTCCTCCCAGCACCTACTCCCAGAAACACTGTCACCACCGATAAACACTGTCACCACCGATAGCATTTTTCTACGGCTACAAATCTGGACCCTCTCATTCTAAAATTATTTGCAGAGATCGTTGCAACCCCTATCACTAGCCTGTTCAACCTCTCTTTCGTATTGACTGAGATCCCCAAAGATTGGGAAGCTGCCGCGGTCATCCCCCTCTTCAAAGGGGGAGATACTCTCGACCCAAACTGCTACAGACCTATATCTATCCTACCCTGCCATTCTAAGGTCTTTGTTGGACGAGCTTCAATGCCATACAACTCTCCTGCTCTTAAATGCAAGCAAAACTAAATGCATGCTTCAACCGATCGCTGCCTGCACCTGCCCACCCATCCAGCATCACTACTCTGGATTAGAGGTCGACCGATTATGATTTTTCAACGCCGATACCGATTATTGGAGGACCATAAAAGCCGATACCGATTAATCTGCCGGTTTATTTATTTATTTGTAATAATGACAATTACAACAATACTGAATGAACACTTATTTTAACTTAATATAATACATCAATAAAATCAATTTAGCCCCAAGTAAATAATGAAACATGTTCAATTTGGTTTAAATAATGCAAAAACAAAGTGTTGGAGAAGAAAGTAAAAATGCAACATGTTCCATGTAAAATATGTGCCATGTAAGAAAGCTAACGTTTCAGTTCCTTGCTCAGAACATGAGAACATATGAAAGCTGGTGGTTCCTTTTAACATGAGTCTTCAATATTCACAGGTAAGAAGTTTTAGGTTGTAGTTATTATAGGAATTATAGGACTATTTCCCTCTATACCATTTGTATTTCATTAACCTTTGACTATTGGATGTTCTTATAGGCACTTTAGTATTGCCAGTGTAACAGTATAGCTTCCGTCCCTCTCCTCGCTCCTCCCTGGGCTCGAACCAGCAACACAACGACAATTAGCGCGCACTAATTAGCTAGCCATTTCACTTCGGTTACACGAGCCTCATCTCGGGAGTTGATAGGCTTGAAGTCATAAACAGCACAATGCTTGACGCACAACGAAGAGCTGCTGGCAAAACACACGAAAGTGCTGTTTGAATTAATGTTTACACGCCTGCTTCTGCCTACCACCGCTCAGTCAGATACTTGTATGCTCAGTCAGATTATATGCAACGCAGGACACGCTAGATAATATCTAGTAATATCATCAACCATGTGTAGTTAACTAGTGATTATGATTTATTGTTTTTTATAAGATAAGTTTAATGCTAGCTAGCAACTTACATCGGTTTACTGCATTCGCGTAACTCCTTGTCGAGTGCAACGAGAGAGAGGCAGGTCGTTATTGCGTTGGACTAGTTAAACTTGCAAGATTGGGTCCCCCGAGCTGACAAGGTGAAAATCTGTCGTTCTGCCCCTGAACAAGGCAGTTAACCTACTGTTCCTAGGCCGTCATTGAAAATAAGAATATGTTCTTAACTGACTTGCCTAGTTAAATAAAGATTAAATAAAGGTGTAAAAAAATAAATAAAATTAAAAAAATCGGTGCCCAAAAATACCAATTTCCGATTGTTATGAAAACTTGAAATCGGCCCTAATTAATCGGCAATTCCGATTAATCGGTCGACCTCTACTCTGGATGGTTCTGACTTAGAATATGTGGACAGCTACAAATACCTAGGTGTCTGGTTAGACTGTAAACTCTCCTTACAGACCCACATTAAGCATCTCCAATCCAAAATTAAATCTCGAATCGGCTTCTTATTTCGCAAACAAAGCATGCTTCACTCATGCTGCCAAACATACCCTCGTAAAACTGACCATCCTACCGATCCTCGACTTCGGCGATGTCATTTACAAAATAGCCTCCAACACTCTACTCAACAAATTGGATGCAGTCTATCACAGTGCCATCCGTTTTGTCACCAAAGCCCCAAATACTACCCACCACTGCGACCTGTATGCTCTCATTGGCTGGCTCATCGCTTCATACTCGTTGCCAAACCCACTGGCTCCAGGTCATCTACAAGTCTTTGCTAGGTAAAGCCCCGCCGTATCTCAGTTCAATGGTCACCATAGCAGCACCAACCCGCAGCACACGCTCCAGAAGGTATATTTTACTGGTCATCTCCAAAGCCAATTCCTCCTTTGGCCGCTTTTCCTTCCAGTTCTCTGCTGCCAATGACTGGAACGAACTGCAAAAATCACTGAAGCTGGAGCCTCATATCTCCCTCACTAACTTCAAGCAGCAGCTGTCAGAGCAGCTCACAGATCATTGCACCTGTACATAGCCCATCTGTAAATAGCCCATCCAACTACCTCATCCCCATATTGTTATTTATTTATCTTTATCTTATCCATGTGTAACTCTGTGTTGTTATATGTGACAAACTTCTTTGCTTTATCTTGGCCAGGTCGCAGTTGTAAATGAGAACTTCTTCTCAACTAGCCTACCTGGTTAAATAAAGGTGAAATATATATATATATATATATATATATTTTTATTTTATTTTTTTTATTTTAAGTGTGTCTGTCAGAGAGAGAGAGGGAATACAGTACCTGTAGGCAGCAGACAGTCTAAAGGAGTGAATTCATCCATGATCATCCAGATGTTCCGTCTCTTCTGCAGAAGTACTCAACTGGAACAGAGAAACACACACAGTCACTCCATACTATTCATTCTTCCTTTATTCATTTCTTTCTTCAAAGTTCATCAAACCTTCAAAATAATTGCAGATGGCCTAAAGTATCTGACACCCAACAGTTTGAAAACAAGTAACAAACCATTATCATAAACTCTCACTATTAAGGCAATTCCTCCCAATGACAACATACCATACTTGCCAAGCCAAGAGGCAGACTCTAGAAGGAATAAATTAAAGGAACAGGTTTCCCAACATTCTAACAACCTCTGACCCCAACACTGATTGCTTATCTGAGCGTTGCAAAATAATTTATTCTCTACTCTGCAACCTGAACTTTTGATCAGTTAGCCATTGGCAGCTTCATACCAGTTAGTTCCATCTCAGCAATATGACGAGTGGTGGGAATAGTTCTGAAGGACTATTTGAGGGTAAGTGACAGAGAGGCAGATACTATGACAAAGGTCAATATATTGTGAGATTTTACATGTGACATGGTTAAAGACAGATGGTGTCAACAGGTTCCCATTATACAGAATAAATTATGTAGGGAGTAAAATAATCAACAAACACAACAACAAAAAACAAGTACAAATTGTTTTGATTTTTCTCTATCCTCCCTGATTCAGAATATACAGGATCATTTTCATAGTCAAGGCACGCTTTGTGTAAGAGCTATTGAAGATTGAAAGACCCCCAAAATAAAAATACATTTGTCCATCTTCCCGATTGTGAATTAAAAAAACGAATATTCAATATTAACTCATTTTACCTCGGTAAACCGGGTGTCGGCAAGGACAGAGATGCCGAGTTTGCTCTCACATGCTTAGATACACAAACACATTACAATCACGATTTACTCTCAACACATCTAGCTATGTGACTTTTGTAGAACAATTATGTATGTCGTATTTAGGTGTAAATTCATACTCACTGGGTAAAGTAACTAACGGCAAGAGTTCCTGGTCAGATTTGTGTGTAGTCAACAACAGCTCCGGATCTGACAGCAAGACATCCTGCTCTGGTGGAAAAGGTCCATAGACTCTGTGATGGCGCCATCTATCGGTGAACCAACATTACATATAATAACAATATGCCGGGTATGACTTTTAAGTTATAGGTACATCTATCCCGTACTGAGAATGAATCCTAGATCTGTGCCTCAACCAAATTTGAATTGTAACATATTTCGTAAACAACAGGTGTTCACTAACAATAAAATACTTACTTACGGCCCTTCCCAACAATGTAGAGAAAAATAAAATGGACAAATAATAGAAAAATAAAACATGTAATAATAAATACACAGCAAGTTATGATAACTTGGCTATATACCCGGGGTGTCAGTACAGAGTTGATGTGCAGGGGAGTACGAGGTAATTAAGGTATGTACATACAGTGAATTCAGAAAGTATTCAGACCCCTTAACGTTTTACACATTTTGTTATGTTACAGCCTTATTCTAAAAGTGATTAAATAAAAAAATGTCCTCGTCAATCTACACACAATACCCCATAATGCCAAAGTGAAAACAGAAAATACCTTTTTTACATAAGTATTCAGACCCTTTGCTCGAAATTCGAAATTGAGCTCAGGTGCATCCTGTTTCCATTGATCATTCTTGAAACATTGTTAGAGTCCACCTGTGGTAAATTCAATTGATTGGACATGATTTGGAAAGGCACACACCTGTCTAGATAAGGTCCCACAGTTGACAGTGCATGTCAGAGCAAAAACCAAACCATGAGGTCAAAGGAATTGTCCGTAGAACTTCGAGACATGATTGTGTAGAGGCACAGAACTGGGGAAGGGTACCAAAAATATTCTGCAGCATTGAAGGCTCCAACAACACAGTGGCTTAAATGGAAGAAGTTTGGAACCACTAAGACTTTTCCTAGAGCTGAGCTAACCCGGCCAAACTGAGTAATCGGGGGAGAAAGGGTCTTGGTCAGGGAGGTGACCAAGAACCCGATGGTCACTCTGACAGAGCTCCAGAGTTCCTCTGTGGAGATGGGAGAACCTTCCAGAAGGGACAACCCTCTCTGCAGCACTCTATCAATCAGACCTTTATGGTAGAGTAGCCAGACGGAAGCCACTCCTCAGTAAAAGGCACATGACAGCCTGCTTGGAGTTTGCCAAAAGGCACCTAAAGAACTCTCAGACCATGAGAAACAAGATTGTCTGGTCTGATGAAACCAAGATTGAACTCTTTGGCCTGAATGCCAAGCGTCACTTCTGGAGGAAACCTGGCACCATCCCTACGGTGAAGCATGGTGGTGGCAGCATGATGCTGTGGGGATGTTTTCAGTGGCAGGGACTGAGAGACTAGTCAGGATCGAGGTAAAGATGATTGAGGCAAAGTACAGAGTGATCCTTGATGAAAACCTGCTCCAGAGCACTCAGGACCGCAGACTGGGGCGTAGGTTCAACAGGACAACAACCCTAAGCGCACAGCCAAGACAATGCAGGAGTGGCTTTGGGACAGGTCTTTGAATGTCCTTGAGTGCCCCAGCCAGAGCCAGGACTTGAACCCGATCGAACATCTCTGGAGAGAACAGAAAATAGCTGTGCAGCGATGCCCCCCATTCAACCTGACAGAGCTTGAGAGGATCTGCAGAGAAGATTTGGAGAAACTCCCCAAATACAGGTGAGTCATGCTTGTAGCATCATACCCAAGAAGACTAGAAGACTCAAGGTTGTAATCGGCGCTAAAGGTGCTTCAACAAAGTACCGAGCAAAGGGTCTGAATAATTATGTAAATGTGATATTTCAGTATTTATTTTGCAATTTTTTTTTTTTTTAATGTTTTTGCTTTGTCGGGTATTGTGGTGTAGATTGATTAAGAAAAAAAAACAATTTAATCAATTTTAGAATAAGGTAGAAACGTAACAAAATGGAGGAAAAGTCAAGGGGCTGAATACTTTCCAAATGCACTCTATAACTAGGAAGAAAGTGACAGATAATAAATAGTAGCAGCAGCGTATGTGAGAGTCAAAAAAGTTACTGCAAAAAGGGTCAATGCAGATAGTCCGGTTGGCTATTTGGTTAAATATTTAACTAAATATTTACCAGTCTTATGGCTTCGGGGTAGAAGATGTTCAAGGTCCTGTTGCTTCCAGACTTGCGTTGGGACCGCTTGCCATGCAGTAGCAGAGACAACAGTATATGATTTGGGTGGCTGGAGAGTTTGACAATTTTTAGGGTCTTCCTCTGACACCGCCTGGTATAGAGGTCCTGGATGGCAGGGAGCTCGTCCCCAGTGATGTACTGGGCCGTACGCACTACCCTCTGTAGCTCCTTGCGGTCAGATGCCAAGCAGTTGCCATAACAAACAGTGATGCAGCCTGTCAATATGCTCTCAACTTTTTGAAGATCTGAGGACCCATGCCAAATATTTTCGGGCTCCTGAAAAGGAAGAGACTTTGTCTTCACAAATGTATTGGTGTGTGTGGATCATGGTAGATCCTTAGTGATGTGGACACCGAGGAACTTGATGCTCTTGACCCGCTCCAATACAGTCCCGTCGATGTGAATGGGGGCGTGCTCTGCCCTAAGTTTCTTGTAGTCCACGATCAGCTCCTTTGTCTTGCTGACGTTGAGGGAGAGGTTGTTGTCCTTGCACCACACTGCCAGGTCTCCTCCCTATAGGAGGTAATCAGGCCTATAACCGTCGTGCCATCGGCAAACTTAATGATTATGTTGGAGTCAGGCCTCCCGGGTGGCGCAGTGTTTAAGGGCGCTGTACTGCAGCGCCAGCTGTGCCACCAGAGACTCTGGGTTCGCGCCCAGGCTCTGTCGTAACTGGCCGCGACCGGGAGGTCCGTGGGGCGACGCACAATTGGCCTAGCGTCGTCCGGGTTAGGGAGGGTTTGGCCGGTAGGGAAATCCTTGTCTCATCGAGCACCAGCGACTCCTGTGAAGGGCCGAGGTTGCCAGGTGCACAGTGTTTCCTCCGACACATTGGTGCGGCTGGCTTTCGGGTTGGATGGCGCTGTGTTAAGAAGCAGTGCGGCTTGGTTGGGTTGTGTATCGGAGGAAGCATGACTTTCAACCTTCGTCTCTCCCGAGCCTGTACAGGAGTTGTAGCGATGAGAAAAGATAGCTACTAAAACAATTGGATACCACGAAATTGGGGAGAAAAAGGGGTAAAATTCTAAAAAATATATATATAGATTGTGTTGGAGTCTTAGGAGCCACACACAGCAACAGTGAATCATAATCCATGCCCCCCAAAACCAACACACACACACACACACACACACACACACACACACACACAGTACACCAGCTGTCTGTCCGATGGGGGTTTAATCCTCCAAAAGTAAAAACCTTAATCTGAAGGGTATCCTGCAACATGACAGACAATACAGGGGGTGAATTCAAAATATACTGTGAATCAGGGATATAAATATATGGAGCCCATGAACTAATCAGTCTACTAAAACCTTCAGTCATTTTCAAGTGCATACAAATACGCACGCACACACACACACACGCACGCACGCACGCACACACACACACACTCACACGCACATTCTATCCAGTTGTCTGGAAAGAGAGTGTGTATAAAGAGTAGGATAGTAGCCTATGGGGAAAGACATTAGTATTTTTGCCCTACTTTCTTTCTGGCTTGTTAAAAGCAATCGTCTAGCCAATCTGTCACCCTGCTTGAAACGTCTGCTCTGGCTAGGGCTGGCACACACACGCGCACGCACACACACACACACACACACACACACACACACACACACACACACACACACACACACACACACACACACACACACACACACACACATACCACACACATCCCCTCTGGCTAGTTACACAGGAGAGAAGGGAGGCAAGGTAGAGATGAATGTCTTTCCAACTTCACCTGTCCCAACCCCAACATTTCACTTAACAAATTATAAACAAAGTCAGGCTGAGGCACAATGTTGTGCTCAGAGGGAGAGAAAAATACTGTTGGTCTAAGATGACAGATCTCCTCCTCATGGTGCGAGATGACCACACACACTAGGGTGCTTATAGGAACTCCAAGTGGCTCTGTGTGTGTGTGTGTGTGTGTGTGTGTGTGTGTGTGTGTGTGTGTGTGTGTGTGTGTGTGTGTGTGTGTGTGTGTGCGTGTGTGCATGCGTGTGTGCGTGCGTGTGTGTGTGTGTGTGTGTGTGTGTGTGTGCGTGAAAGATGTCCTCCCATAAAAAACATGTTTTATTTCCCATACACACACTCTAGCATTAATGGCTGTACAGGAATCTAATGAAATGCACACATAAAAGAAAGCAAGGTTATAGGCTACAGGGAAACAAAGATCAGTTTGAATATTCAACAAATGCTTGTATTTTTCATTTTTACCTTTCCATCATCAGGGAACTGATTTGAATGTGAAGGTTAATTTGAATACTCTGTGGTATAAAGTATGCTAAAATTATCTGTATGTATTTATACAGTATATTATATCATACATACCTTATACTGTATACCTTATACAGCTGGATGTGTCTTCGCCAGGGATAATTAAGAGAGGAGAGAGAGAGAGAGAAAGAAAGAGTAGTGAAAGACAGAGAGAGGAAGAGAAAACAGGCAGAGAGAGAGAGAAGGAAATATAAAGAGGAAGCAGACAGACGAGGGAGAGAGACAGGTAGGAGAAATTAACAGGAGGGAGAGAGAAACAGGTGGGAGAGAGAAACAGGAGGGAGAGAGACAGGTAGGAGAAATTAACAGGAGGGAGAGAGACAGGTAGGAGAAATAAACAGGAGGCAGAGAGAAACAGGAGGGAGAAAGAGACAGAAACAGGAGAGACAGGAGGGAGAGAGAGACAGGTAGGAGAAATTAACAGGGGCGAGAGAGACAGGTAGGATAAATAAACAGGAGGCAGAGAGAAACAGGAGGGAGAGAGAGACAGAAACAGGAGAGACAGAGAAACGAGAGGGAGACAGAAACAGGAGAGACAGAGAAACGAGAGAGAGACAGAAACAGGAGAGTTATTTGCCCATGATTTGCCTCTTACATTAAACCAGAAATGTATGATTTATTAAATTCAATTCTAGAATAAGTTGGTGTCAGCGCGCGCGTGTGCGTGTGCGTGTGTGTGTGTGTGTGTGTGTGTGTGTGTGTGTGTGTGTGAGTAAATAAGGTGGTGTCAGCACTTTGCCTGTCATCTCTAGAGATCGATGGAGACAGCGATGGATGGGGATGCCTGCTATTATTTACCTCATCTGACACATGCATACACACACACATACAAACAAACACACATGCATATACACACACACACACACACACACACACACACACACACACACACACACACACACACACACACACACACACACACACACACACACACACACACACACACAGGAAGAGAGGAGACGAGATCAAATATAAACGCTTGTATTTCCCCCTCTGGGTGGATCCAGCGCTTAAGAATTTGAACGGCAATATTCTTGGAGACAAGAGAAAGAGAGGAAGAAAGAAAGTTAGAGACTAAGAATGTGCATGCCAATAGGTAGAGAGAGAGAGAGAGACAGAGAGAGAGAGAGATGGAGAGACAGAGAGAGAGAGAGTGAGATGGAGAGAGAGACGGAGCGAGAGAGAGAGAGATGGAGAGAGAGAATCTGTTTTATGATTGCCGTTAAGCACCTGATGATTTTAAAAATAAAAAGTGTACTGTACAAATGAAATAACTCAGTATTACCATACAACAGTGCAGCGGGCATATGTAAATTACTTTCAGCTCCCTCTGATTCCATATACTTACTGACCAGGCATCTCAAATCAGTTGCTAAACTGCACCACAAAATATCCTTCCTAATCACTATAATCAGGTTTTATTTGGGAGCCAATCCCACCCACTCACCACTAACATAACACTAATACCAGCCTGGTTGTAAAGATGCCTTATAATGGAACAAGATGGCAGGGAGAAGTAGGAGAAGAGGAAAAGCGAGAGAGTGCATGCTGTGTGTTTGTGGACGTTGTGGAGTTTTGCTTGTGTACATTGGTGTTATCAGAGTGGAACTTGAGTCATGGGTTATGCCAAGTGTGCAGGGTTGTGGGGGGGGGGGGCTCTCTTTCTCTCCCAGCTAGAGATGTCAGAGTTCTTCAAGAACAGTGGGTTTGGAGTCAGACGCATAGAGCAGAGGAATTGCATTTTTTTTAAAAATATCACCGGAAAAAACGGTCACGCCAAAAACACAAGGCACATCAACTGACCGGCTCATACACAGGACCCAAAACTGTCCGGAAAAATACGAAAAAAACAAACATCCACAAACTAACAGCATAGCAATTCTGCACAAACCTAGGCGGGCCTAACAGGCTTAAATAGACAAAAATCAAGAAAAACAAAAAGGAACAGGTGCAACTAATAAGACCAAACGAACAGAAAAGGAAAAAGGGATCGGTGGCGGCTAGTAGTCGAGCCGAGCCCCGCCCGAACAGGCAGGGGAGTCGTAACAGCACCCCCCCCCCCCCCCCCCCCCCGATGCGTGGCTCCTGCAGCAAACCAATGGCCTCGAGGGCAACCCGGGGGGAGAGGTGCTGGGCGATCCGGGCGGAGGCGGTGGAAGTCCCTCAGTAGAGAAGGGTCCAAAATGTCCCCCACCGATACCCAGCACCTCTCCTCCGGACCGTACCCCTCCCAGTCCACGAGGTACTGTAGGCCCCTCACCCGGCGTCTCGAGTCCAGAATAGCACGTACTGTGTACGCCGGGGACCCCTCGATGTCCAGAGGTGGCGGAGGGACCCCCGGCACCTCACCTTCCTGCAGGGGACCAGCCACCACCGGCCTGAGGAGAGACACATGAAACGAGGGGTTAATACGATAGTAAGTAGGAAGCTGTAACCTATAACACACCTCGTTTATCCTCCTCAGGACTGTAAATGGTCACGCACACTGCGGCCCCAGCTCCTGGCAGGCCAGGCGGAGGGGCAGGTTTCGGGTCGAGAGCCAGATCCAGTCCCCCGGTGCGAACACGGGGGCCTCACTGCGGTGCTGGTCAGCGCTCTTCTTCTGCCGTCCACTAGCCTGTTTTAAAGATTCCTGGACGGCTCTCCAGGTGTCCTTTGAGCGCTGCACCCATTCCTCTACCGCAGGAGCCTCGGTCTGGCTCTGATGCCATGGAGCCAGGACCGGCTGGTAGCCCAACACGCACTAGAACGGATACATTTTAGTAGAGGAGTGGCGGAGGGAGTTCTGGGTTAGCTCCGCCCATGGGACGTACCTCGCCCACTCACCAGGCCGGTCCCGGCAATACGACCGCAGAAACCTACCCACATCCTGGTTTACTCTCTCCACCTGCCCATTACTCTCGGGGTGGAAACCCGAGGTCAGGCTGACCGAGACTCCCAGCTGTTCCATGAACGCCCTTCAAACTCTGGACGTGAACTGGTGACCCCAATCAGAAACAATGTCCTCAGGCACCCCGTATTTCGGGAAGACATGGGTAAACAGAGCCTCCGCAGTCTGTAGGGCCATAGGGAGACCGGGCAACGGGATGAGACGGCAGGACTTAGAAAACCGATCCACAATGACCAGGATCGTGGTGTTTCCCTGAGACGGGGGAAGGGAGGTGAGAAAGTCCACCGACAAGTGCGACCACGGCCGTTGTGGAATGGGGAGGGGCTGTAACTTCCCTCTAGGCAGGTGTCGAGGAGCCTTGCTCTGAACGCACACCGAGCAGGAAGAGACATAACACATCACATCCTTTACCTATGTGGGCCACCAGTACCTCCCCCTAAGACTCTGCACTGTCCTCTCGATCCCAGGATGACCCAAAGAGGGTAGTGTATGGGCCCATCGAATCAACTTATCACGGACACCAAGCGGCACGTACTGAACCCCTGCTGGACACTGAGGGGGTGCAGGTTCCAACCATAACGCCTGCTCGATCTCCACGTCCACCATACCACCGGTGCCATCAGACATGAAGCTGGGAGGATGGGAGTAGGCTCATGGGCCGCTCCTCAGTGTCATAGTGGCGGGACAGCGCGTCGGCCTTCGTATTTTGGGAGCCTGGCCGATATGAAATCGTAAAACGGAAACGGGGTAAAGAACATGGCCCACCTGGCCTGACGCGAATTCAGTCTCCTCACTGCCCGGATATACTCGAGATTACGATGGTCAGTCCAGATGAGGAAAGGGTGCTTGGCCCCCTCAAGCCAATGTCTCCACACCTTCAGAGCCTTGACTACAGCTAACAACTCCCAGTCCCCCACGTCATAGTTCCGCTCCGCCGGACCAAGCTTCTTCGAAAAAAAGCGCAGGGGCAGAGTTTTGGTGGCGTGCCCGAGCGCTGTGACAGCACGGCTCCAACCCCAGCCTCGGACGCATCCACCTCCACTATGAACGCCAAACAGGGGTCCGGATGAGCCCTCTGGAGCGTTGGTGAACAGCTCCTTCAGGCGACTGAAAGCTCTGCCCGCCTCTGCTGACCAGCGCAAGCGCACCGGCCCCCCCTTCAGCAGTGAGGTAATGGGAGCAGCCACCTGACCAAAACCCCGGATAAACCTCTGGGGTAATTGGCAAACCCTAAAAACCGCTGCACCTCCTTTACCACGGTCGGAGTCGACCAATTACGCACGGCTGTAACGTCACACTCCATCACCACCCCAGAGGTGGAAATGCGATAACCCAGGAAGGAAACGGCTTGTTTGGAGAACACACATTTCTCAGCCTTGATGTACAGGTCATGCTCCAGCAGTTACCCAAGTACCTTACGCACCAGAGACACGTGCACGGCGCGTGTGGCAGAATAGATCAGTATGTCATCGATATACACTACCACCCCCTGCCTGTGCAGGTCTCTGAGAATCTGCAGGATTCATCAACCCATACGGCATGACGAGGTACTCATAATGGCCAGATATACTAAACGCTGTCTTCCACTCATCTCCCTCCCGGATACGCACCAGATTATACACACTCCTAAGGTCCAGTTTTGTGAAGAAACGCGCCCCGTGAAATGATTCCACCGCCGTGGCAATGAGAGGTAGTGGGTAACTAAACCCCACTGTGATGGAATTTAGACCTCTATAATCAACGCACGAACGCAGACCTCCCTCCTTCTTCTTCACAAAAAATAAGCTTGAGGAGACGGGTGACGTGGAGGGCTGAATGTACCCCTGTCCCAGAGATTCAGTGACGTATGTCTCCATAGCCACTGTCTCCTCCTGGGACAACGGGTACACGTGACTCCTGGGAAGTTCAGCGTTTACCTGGAGGTTTATCGCGCAATCCCCTCGTCGATGAGGTTGTAATTGGGTCTCCTTCTTCTTACAGAAGGCGATAGTCAAATCAGCATATTCAGAGGGAATGCGCACAGTGGAAACCTGGTCTGGACTCTCCACCGTCGTCGCACCGATGGAAGCTCCTATGCACCTGCCTGAACACTCCTCTGACCACCCTCGGAGAGCCCCCTGTCTCTATGAAATCTCCGGATTGTGATTAGCCAGCCAGGGAATTCCCGGCACCACTGGAAACGCAGGTGAATCAATAAGGAAGAGACTAATCCGCTCCTTATGACCCCCCTGCGTTACCATGTCCAGTGGAACCGTGGTCTCCCTGACCAGCCCTGACCCTAATGGTCGGCTATCTAAGGAGTGAAAGGGGAAAGGGTGGTCTAATGACACCAGGGGAATCCCTAGCCTTAACGCGAGCCCACGATCCATAAAGTTCCCAGCTGCGCCTGAATAAACTAGCGCCTTATGCTGTAGAGAGGGAGAAAAGCCAGGGGAAAAAAAGAATAAGAACATATGGCCAACAGGGAGCTCTGGGTGAGTCTGGTGCTGACTCACCTGGGGTGAACGAGGAGTGCTCTGCCTGCCATCCCGACTCCCAGACGAGCTCTTCCAGCACCGATCGGCAGTGTGTCCTCTCCGACCACACCTGGTGCGGGATTCTGTCAGAGTTCTTCAAGAACAGTGGGTTTGGAGTCAGGCGCAGAGAGCAGAGGGTTCGAATAAATGTATATTTTTTATTACCGGAAAAAATGGTCACGCCAAAAACACAAGCATCAACTGACCGGCCCACACACAGGACCCAAAACTGTCTGGAAAAATTAAATACAAATAAACATCCACAAACTAACAGCATAGCAATCCCGCGGGCCTAACAGGCTTAAATAGACAAAAATCAAGAAAAACAAAAAGGAACAGGTGCAACTAATAAGACCAAACGAGCAGAAAAGGAAAAAGGGATCGGTGGCGGCTAGTAGACCGGCAACGACGACCGCCGAGCCCCGCCCGAACAGGCAGGGGAGCCACCTTCGGTGGGAGTCGTGACAAGAGCATAACATTCTTAGAATCATATGTTCCATTGAGCTAGGTGAGAGTGTGATTTTCCTATGGTTATTTTACATACAACCTTCCCACATCTTTCTGGGAATGGTGCAGGATAGTTGCTTGGCTTTGGAACATTCTCAGCACATTTAAGGAAATCGACAAAAAATAGAATTTTCTTTGTATTTCATTACTTTAATAGAACGTTTCCTAAAAGTTCAAACATGGTTACATTTAATTTCATTTTTGGCAATATTCTAGGAACGTTCTCCAACCGGTTTGACATTGGGAATGTTCTCAAATAGTTCAGAGAACATTAAGAAACAACGTTCTTCTGAGGGAATTTCAGTACTTCAGCATAACATTTCCTACAGGTTTCCTCATGGTTTTATTTAATGTCAAATTGTTCCGAGAACATTAAGAAAATTGTCTATAAAAACCACAAGAAAACTTTAGCAAACATTCTAAGAATGTTTTTTTAAATATATACATTCCATTCTCGGCATCAACAAAACTCTCTCTATCCTCTATCTTGTTAAGTGTGTTCAGGTGTGTTGGCCGGGTCTACTAATTGGCCACACACGATCTTAATTAGTGCTTGTTTCCTTTTAAATGGGGTCTGTTTGAATAGACAAAAATGAACAGCTTTGTATGAATAAAAAAACATTGAACAATAGCTCCGTCCGTGGCCAATTGGACTAATTACATAGATAGGGAACAAAATATCGTAGATTCAAATCTCACTGATGCCACGCCACAATAAAACAATTCATGGGTTTGAATGATTAATGCCTAAGCAAATTCATTTCTATATGTGCTTGGATTCCAAAACAGTGTACCCAGCATTTCCCAAACGTAGTTCTAAGGGGTGCACATTTTTGCCCTAACACCACACAGCTGATTAAAATGATCAAAACTAGATGATTAGTTGATTATTTGAATCAGCTGTGTGGTGCTAGGGCAAAAACCAAAAACGTGATCCCCTTGGGGTCCCAAGGAAACGCTGATTTAACCTAAGCTAGCAGTGTTATTAAAAGACTTATTGAAACATGTTCTCAGAATGTTATTTAATTACCTTCCAATAACCTATGGTTTCCGTTCTCAGAACCTTCCGGCAACCTAAAAATGTACATTCCAAGAACAGGCTAAATGTTCACTTCCGGTCTCAGAAAGTTTAAATAACGTGCAGTTCTACAAGAAACGTATGGCTATGTTCCCAGAACCAATGGGTAACAAAAAAAACGTACATTCCCTGAACTTTCAAGGAAGCACATGTGCTAGCTGGGAATGATGTAGTTTCCTGAAGCAGGTTTTCTCATTTGAGTCTGGTGGGTTTTAATGGTGGGGGGGATCAGGGGCTTAGGAAGACAGCTGAGCAGGGATGTAGTGCTGCCGGTGTGCGCGGGAGCGGCACCCCCTCACTTTTATTCAATTTACAAATACACAGAGCTGGTAAAAATCATTTCTGGGAAATAATTTCTGAAGCTGAATCAGTGTCATGCAAGATCACATAATGATTAGTATTTGACATAACAGAACTGAATATAATGGCATAGCATGGTAGGCCTTTAACGTTACTGTTACACTAAAAACAGATCAGGGATATTGTCTCTGCATATTGAAACAGGTAAGATCAGGGATTTGTCTCTGCATATTAAAACTGGTAAGATCAGGAATATTGCCTCTGCGTATGGAAACAGGAAAGATCAGGGATATTGTCTCTGCGTATTGAAACAGGTAAGATCAGGGATATTGTGTCTGCGTATTGAAACAGGTACGATCAGGGATATTGTCTCTGCATATTAAAACTGGTAAGATCAGGAATATTGCCTCTGCGTATGGAAACAGGAAAGATCAGGGATATTGTCTCTGCGTATTGAAACAGGTAAGATCAGGGATATTGTGTCTGCGTATTGAAACACGTAAGATCAGGGATTTGTCTCTGCATATTGAAACAGGTAAGATTAGGGATATTGCCTCTGCGTATTGAAACAGGTAAGATCAGGGATATTGCCTCTGCATATTAAAATTGGTAAGATCAGGAATATTACCTCTGCGTATTGAAACAGGTACGGTCAGGGATATTGTGTCTGCGTATTGAAACAGGTACGATCAGGGATATTGTGTCTGTGTATTGAAACAGGGAAGATCAGGTATATTGTGTCTGCGTACTGAAACAGGTACGATCAGGGATATTGTGTCTGCGTATTGAAACAGGTACGATCAGGGATATTGTGTCTGCGTATTGAAACAGGTAAGATCAGGGATTTATCTCTGCGTATTGAAACAGGTACGATCAGGGATATTGTGTCTGCGTATTGAAACAGGTACGATCAGGGATATTGTGTCTGTGTATTGAAACAGGTAAGATCAGGTATATTGTGTCTGCGTATTGAAACAGGTAAGATCAGGGATTTGTCTCTGCGTATTGAAACAGGTACGATCAGGTATATTGTGTCTGCGTATTGAAACAGATAAGATCAGGGATTTGTCTCTGCGTATTGAAACAGGTACGATCAGGAATATTGTGTCTGCGTATTGAAACAGGTACGATCAGGGATATTGTGTCTGTGTATTGAAACAGGTACGATCAGGGATATTGTGTCTGCGTATTGAAACAGGTACGATCAGGGATATTGTGTCTGCGTATTGAAACAGATAAGATCAGGGATTTGTCTCTGCGTATTGAAACAGGTACGATCAGGAATATTGTGTCTGCGTATTGAAACAGGTACGATCAGGGATATTGTGTCTGTGTATTGAAACAGGTACGATCAAGGATATTGTGTCTGCGTATTGAAACAGGTATTGTGGTGAAATGGAAGAGGAAAGACAATGTAACTATTGTGACCTCGAAGAAATAGAGAATGAAACTCATGTTATTCTCTATTGCCCTTTCTACCACGATGTACTCTTGATCTTATTCCAGAAAGCACACCAGATATACCCTGGCATTATGTGGCTGAGCGATGAGGAGAAACTGAAATTGTCTCCCACATGAATCGTCTGTTTGTGTCAGACTTGGTTCAAATGCCTTCTGTTTCATTTTATTTGATTTATTTATCTGTATATGTTATGTATGTATGTATGTATGTATGTATGTACAGTATGTATGTACAGTATGTATGTATGTATGTACAGTAAGTATATTTTTTACTGCTCTAGGGACATAATTATTGTTTGGATAACCTTATTTACTATTACGTATTGATTTTATCTTTAATTTGTTTCACTCTGTATGCGATGCGCACTGCAGAGAACACCGAAAGAAGAATTATCGCTGAATTATCACATTGAATTATTGTAATGTTTGTTTATGTGTCAATTAATCCCATAAGTGATGGGTTGCCAACTGGAGATTAGACACAAAAATAAAATGTAATGAATTTCATTCATTCATTACAGTGCCTTCAGAAGGTATTCACACCCCTTGACTTTCCACATTTGTTGTGTTACAGCCTGAATTTAAAATGGATCAAACTTAGATTTCTTTGTCACTGGCCTACACACAATGTACGAACGAATGACAAAGGAAAAGCTGAAATGTCTTGAATCAATAAGTACTGTATTCTACCTCATCTCTGTACCCCACACATACAATTATCTGTAAGGTCCCTCAGTCCAGCAATGAATTTCAAACACAGATTAAACCACAAAGGCCAGGGATGTTTTTCCGTGCCTCACAAAGAAGGGCACCTATTGGTAGATGGGTATAAAAAGAAATGGACATTGAATATCCCTTGAGCACGGTGAAGTTCTTAATTACTCTTTGGATGGTGTATAAATACACCCAGTCACTACAAAGATACAGGCGTCCTTCATAACTCAGTTGGCGGAAAGGAGAAAAACAGAGGCCAATGGTGACTTTAAAACAGTTAGAGTTTAATGGCTGTGAAAGGAGAAACCTCTGGATGGATCAACAACATTGTAGTTACTCCACAATATTAACCTAGTTGACAGAGTGAAGAAATGAAGAAATGAAGCCTGCACAGAATACATTTCTTCCAAAACATGTACCCTGTTTGCAACAATGCACTAAAGTAATACTGCAAAACTATGTGGAAAATAAATGCACTTTTTGTCCTGAATACAAAGTGTTATGTTTGGGGCAAATCCAATACAACACATTACTGAGTACCACTCTCCATATTTTCAAGCATAGTTGTGGCTGCATCATGTTATGGGTATGATTGTAATTGTTAAGTAATGGGGAGTTTTTCAGGGAAAAAAATTAATGGAATGGAGCTAAGTACGGGCAAAATCTTAGAGGAAAACCTTGTTCAGACTGCTTTCCACCAGACACTTGGAGATTAACTCACCTTTCAGCAGGATAATAACCTAAAACATAAAACAAATCTACACAGGAGTTGCTTACCATTAAGACAGTAAATGTTCGAGTTACAGTTTTGATTTAAATCTACTTGAAAATCAATGTCAAGACCTGAAAATGATTGTCTAGTAATGATCAACAACCAATTTTACAGAGTTTAAAGAATTTGGAAAATAATAACGTGCAAATGTTACACAATCCAGGTGAGGAAAGCTATGCTCTTAGAGACGTACCTAGAAAGACTCACAGCTGTAATCGCTTACCCTAAGGTGCTTCTACAAAGTGTTGAGACAGGGGTGTGAATACTTATGTAAATGAGATATTTCTGTTTTTCATTTTCAATTAATTTGCAAAAAATTCTAAAAACATGTTTCCACTTTGTCATTATGGTGTATTGTGTGTAGCTGGGTAAGAAAACCAATCTATTTAACCCATTTTGAATTCCGGCTGTAACACAACTAAATGTGGAATAACTTAAAGGGTATGAATACTTTCTTAAGGCACTGCATTTAATCCCTTTTCATTAATCCCCTTTCACCTTCATAGTTCCATTCATAAAACTAACGGTACCAGTTACCTTTAGACAAGTCCCGTGACACTTGTAGGGGTCGAAGAGCACAATGGAGTACACCACACTGTTTGTGGGAATCTCCCCTTTCCACAGTGGGGTCACATTAGTTTGTAGCCCAAACGCTTCGGACGCTACAAACAGATGTTGGCACATCGATGGTACCGACTTCAGACGAGTCCTCTGAAACTGAAAGTGGTCATAATAAAAGTTTGTAGGTCAAACAGTTTGGACCCTACAGATGTTTTTGTGAGAAGACCAATTTTCATTATGTCTCATGATCTGACAAACAGCGCTGTAGCTCTGCCACCTTTCACCACAGATACGGAAGTGCGACACTGGTTGATGTGGTGGATTGAGACGCATCCAATGGACAAAAAAAACATGTCTCTAACTTAAACTGATAGATTGTTATGGGGATTTTTTGTTTTTTAACTTAGATTGACACACCAGTGAATCAATAAACTTTAGGGAATTAGTGCCTAAACTTAACCCTTAACATCAAATTTTGACATTTGGAGAAATGGAACAATACAGAGCAGCATGAGCAACAAAAACACTTTGAAAATGTGACGTTTGGAAAACGTCTAATTCTGCAGTGAGACTGACAGCTTGTTGGGGAGAGAGTGAGGGAGAAAGGAGGAGATGGAACAGGAGGGAGAGAAGGGAAATGTAGGTGGAAGAGGAGAGTTTATTGACCAGTTTACCAACAAAGCATAAGATTGACCAGTTTACTGTTAAGCATAGGAATATCAAAATACACCACTCCAAAGGCCTTTTTATAACATCTGATTCAAAGTACCTTCTATGAGGTCAGAATACTTGGCTTGAGTTTTAAAGCTTATGTAAGAAACACGTTCAATTCTCATTCATTGGCTCACTATGTTGTGACTGTATATAAAGAAAGGGGACTGAGATTCACAGGCCACATCCTTTCTGAAGAGGTTTTATTTCAGAATAAGTGGTGCTGTTGCTCTGCTGGTGCTGCTCTTCTGTCTGTCTGGAGCATGGGCTCAGGGAGAGAGTGGAGGTGTCAGAGAATTACATCACTCAACAGGGTCACAGTGAAGGGGGAGAGAGCAAGGAGAGAGAGGTTCAGATTGAGAGCCAAGGGACTGAAGCTACAGAGACGACCCACAAACAGATGGCTGGCCAGACTACCACCACCCCTGACATCTGGACTGAGCTGAAGGAGATGAGACATGATGGTGGAGCATAGTAGAGCTGACTGTCACTGACTGAACTGCAGCGCCAAATGAACAAGGTGGGGGAACTGGAGAAACAGAACTCAGGTAAGCGAACACTATGCATGGATATGGAAGATCATTTGGTCATTCTTTGAGGATAATTCAGTAAAAGATCAGTTTGAGAATTAAATAGTGTTCCCATAATTCCAGGACAAGCAGCGGAACTGTCAGCCATGAAGGCCAGAGTGACGGCCAGAGAGAACAAGGTGGAGGATCTGCAGAAAGATAATGCAGGTGATTTGAATCCACATCGCACATGACCAATGTGTAAGAATTAATGAAAGTTACAATTTCGTAGCAATTCGTGATCATTGAACTGGTTGTTCATTCAGAAGTGACTGTTTAGTTAACTGATTTTCCTTTCGTGTGGTGTTATTCCTGGATACCAGAGTGACAGCCAGTGAGATTGAGACCACATAAGGAAAACAAGACAGTGCCATCTGTTGTATAAGTAGGTGAGTGACTGGGTTTGAACTGGTGTTTTCTGCATGCTGCAAGACCGTCAGTCAGATATGCCATTAGCTTGTGACAGTCAAGGTTACTGTAACAAAGACGCTGAGAGTCGAGAAGCAGTAAAACATGGAACGAGACATAGCAGTGGCATCTGCGCATGAACACAGGAACAATACTGACTGGGGAAAGAATCTAAGGGAGGTAATGGAGTCGAGGTGTGGCTCATGAAGTGCACGTGCGCGTAATGATGGATGCCAAGACTGGTGGTTAGTATACCGCCGATGTCGAACGCCGGAGGGGAGGAACGGGAGTAGACATGACAGTAACCCCCGACACACGGATCCTAGGGCAGGACGACACAAACCAGAGGGACGGCCCCAAGGACGAGGAGTGTGCCGGTCCGGGCAGTAAAGGTGGAAATCACGGATGTTGTTGGGATCCAGAATGTCCTCCACCAGAAACCAACACCGCTCCTCTGGGCCATGCCCCTCCCAGTCCACCAAGTACTGGAGCCGACCCCCATGACGTCAGGAGTCCAGTAAGGATCTGACGGCATAGGCCGGAACCCCTCGATGTCCAGGGGGGGGCGGAGGGGTGTTGTGGGGACAGCATCAGCTAGGGGACCAGGAACCACCGGCCTGAGAAGGGAGACATGAAAAGGTGAGATACGGTAGTCACTGGGAAGCTGTAACCTATACATCACCTCGTTGATCCTCCAGAGAACCTTTTACGGCCCCACAAATCGGGGGCTCAGCTTCTTACAGGGCAGGCGGAGTGGGAGGTTCTTGGCAGAGAGCCAGACATGATCTCCAGGATGGAAAACGGGGGTCGCACTGCGGTGGCGGGCTGCCTGCTCCTTCTGACGGTGGACAGCAAACTGGAGTCTCACGTGAATGTCGCTCCATACCTCTGCACGCCTGAACTGATCAACTGCAGGAACTTCGGTCTGGACTGGGGTCCACGGAGCCAGGGCCGGCTGAAAACCTACAACACTGGAAGGGAGTCAGCACAGTGGAGTGACGTAGCGAATTCTTGGCGTACTCGGCCCATGGAAGGAATCGGGCCCACTCTACCTGCCGGTCCTGACAGTAACTCCTCAGGAACCTCCCCAGCTCCAGGTTCATCCTTTCCACCTGCCTGGTGGACTGAGGCCGATACCCGGAAGTGAGGTTGACCGTGACCTTGAGCTTCTCCATACCCGTGATGTGAATTGGGGGCCACGGTCAGAGACAATATCCTCCGGAAGGGAATAATGCCGGAAGACCTGCTGGAATAGTGCCTCAGCAACCTGGAGAGCAGTAGGGAGACCAGAGAGGGATAAAATGACAGTATTTGGAAAATATATCCACAACCACCAAAATGGTGGCGAAACCGTCAGAAGAGGGGAGGTCAGTAACAACGACGTAGCGAGTGACGTCCTGCACCAAGGTTGGCCACCAGTACTTTTCAGAGATGGATTTGGTAGTGCGAGAAATACCTGGATGACCAGCAATGACAGCTGTGTGTGCCCAGGTCAGCAGCCAATCCCTTATCTCTGTGGGAACATAGATGCGCTCAGGAGGACAGTTAGTGGGTGCGGGCTCCCTCTCCAGAGCCTGACGGATGTCCACATCTACGTCCCAGACCACAGGGGCTGGGAAAGGATGGGATTATAGGTGCAATCTGGTTAGGACCCTCTCCCGAAACGTTCCTCGCAGCACCGGAATCCACTAACGCTGTAGACACAGTACATGAGGGACAGTCAACTAGTGTGATGGACACGAAAAAGAGTTTAGCAGGAAGTGACGAAGAGGGAATATTCACCCATTCACCAGGAGGTGGAAGATGATGGTGCTGCTATGATGGATCCCAGGTTGGGAAGTACAGGATACTGCTGGAGCTGGTGCCTTCCTTGACCACAATAAAGACAGAGCCCCAGATGTCTCCATCTGCATCGCTCTGCTGCAGGGAGGCGTGTGACCCCTACCTCAGTGGGTTCAGGCTCTGAACCAGAGTGTTCCCTGAGGGAGGGAGAGAGGCGATGAGAGTACTGATGCTCGCAAAGTAGATTATACAGATAGACGGCCATCACAATGAGTGCGTCCATGTAGAGGTTGTCGTCTCAACAGGCCAGTTCTGTCTGGACCTCCTCGCGCAGACCTCTTCTGAATACCGTACGAAGCACCGGCTAATTCCATCCACTGGATGGTGCCATCTGGTCCCCCTGCTGTAATTGGAGTAGGTGCTCACCACCACCCCTCCCCTCCTCCCTGCCCTCCGAGGGATTATCGAAGATACATGTAAACAGAGCCATGAACCCCGCATATGAATCTAGCTCCTCCTCTCATCTCCTCTCTTCTCTCCCAGACGGCTGTGGCCCATTCCAACACCCGCCCAGTCATTAGAGAAATAACCGTGGCAACCTTGGACCTCCTGGTGGTGGGGGCTCCCATCTGGTGGCAAAGTAGAGGGAGCACTAAAGTAGGAAGCCCCGGCATTTAGATGCCGTCATATTTATCCGGGAGGGAAAAACGGGCATTGCTGACCTGAGCGAGTTGCAGAATGGGCTGTTGTGCTGGCTTGCTGGGTCGACTGGTTGTAGAGTATCCTCCGCTAGTTGACGGCAACGCCTCCTGGGTATATTCGAGACGTTGCACACTGCGAAGAACCTCTTCCATAGCAGTCCTCAGTTGTGCCAGCTGGTCGTGGTCTTGACAAAGAAGGTATCCCTGCTCATCGACTGTCTGGGAGATACTGTTTTCCTGCTGCTTCCATTGTTTGAATCAGTATTCTGTAACAAAGACACTGAGAGTCAAGAAGCAGGTGGTACGTTTAATAAAACAACAAACACAGACCGAGACAACATAGCAGTGGCGTCTACACATAAACAATACTGACTGGGGAAAAACCTAAGGGAGTTCCAGATATAGGGGAGGATATAAGCGAGGTAATGGAGTCCAGGAGTGCCTCATGATGAAGTGCAGGTGTGCGTAATGATTGGTGCCAGTTGTGTGAAATGATGGATTCCAGGACCTATGTTAGTATACTGCCGATGTCGAACTCCAGAGGGGGGGAAGAGGGAGTAGATGTGACAGTTACTCATCACATGAGCGTGGTTCACCTAACCACTTAAAATACATAGGTTAACTAAGTAAAACTGCACAAATGCTTCTTTCTAAATCCAGCATTGGAGGCCAAACTGCATACCAGAGAGAGGGAGGTGGAGCAGCTGAAGAGAGAGAATGCAGGTAAAACAGATGAGTAAAGTTAATTGTTACTTGATAAGCCTAATCAACATCATCTAATCAACATCATCTTATATTGAATTCCATTTTATTTGAAAATGACAACCTTTTCTGTCTCTCCTTTCCTGAGCATTCATTCTTGTTATTAGTAAACACCTTAATCGGCGTTCCAGCAGTGTATTTGATATGCTCATGTGCTTGCAGAGAACGCAGGTAAATCAGAACGCCATTAAAAACTCATTACATTGATTGTAAGGTAATTATAATTTAGTCGTTGACAAAAAATATAAATTGTTCTTCTCAGTATGAAGATGCATTTGTTTTTAAATCCCCCTTTTCCTCCCCAAATCCGTGATATCCAATTGTGATCTAGTCTCATCACTGCAACTCCCCAACGGGCTCGGGAGAGGCATGACCTGCCAAACCGCGTTACTTAATGCCCGCCCACTTAACCTGGAAGCCAGCTGCACCAGAAAAAACAGTTCAACTGATGACCGAAGTCAGCCTGCAGGCTCTTAGCCCACCACAAGGAGTCGCTAGAGCTCAATGAGCCAAGTAATGCCCGCCCTCCAAAGCCTCTAACCCGGACGACGCTGGGCCAATTGTGCACTGCCCTATGGGACTCCTGGTCACAGCCAGTTGTGACACAGCCTGGGATCAAACCTGGGTCTGAAGGCCATGAAGATGTATTTGAATAATGTGTGCTTATTTTCAGTACATCATCTGTGTTCAGACAGATCAAAAGTGGCCTCTCTGCTGCTTTGACTCGTTCAGGAGTGGTAGGACCCTTCAATACTGACACCACACTGATCTACAGTAAAGTCTTCACCAACACTGGCAGGGCCTACAACACAACTACAAGTACTGACCACACTAATCCAACACACACTGAATCAGGCTACAGTCCAGTATTACTAACGGTGTCTGAGAGATGGACAGTGATGATCACTCCCTGCTTCTCCTCTGATACCGGTATCATCACAGCACCAGTGAGAGGAGATCATTGCCTTTGAAAACCGCACTGGGAAAGCCATGGCTGTTTACCCTTACCACAATGACAAGAGATGGATGTTTAATAATGACACCAATGATCAGTATTATGAGTACATATCTAATGCTTTGTCTCTAGAGCTGGATGAGGGAGATGTGGTCTACATGCGTCTCTCTGCAGGCCGTGGACTCTGAGATAATAATAATAATAACTTCACCACATTCAGTGGCTTTCTTCTCTGCCCTATGTGAAGGCAGCACCATGCTGTAATTAATCCTGTTTACAGATGTGAACAGGTCTGGATAATGCCCCCAATGTTCCTCTCTAACCAATAAATAAGCATTACAAAAGCCAGATAACCCTCTCTTGTATCATTGATATTTTAGTATCAGCAACTTGAAGTGATAACAATTGTTATTGCTTTATCCTGATAAAGTTGGAGCTATAGTATACAGCTTCCACCTATCCTATGCTCTTAGAGATCCGAGGGTCAATGAGGGCAGAGGAAGGGGAGAGAGTTACCGAATCTGAATCCTTGTCAACCAATCATGGGTGAGGGAGAAAGGGGATTATTGCTTTGTCAGGATCCTTGACGTTTTTCTCAAATTTGTCTCTTCTCTTTGTCTTTTTGTTTCTCTCCCTCTCTCTCTATCTCTATCTCTCGCTTGCTCTCTCTGTGTCCCTACTTCTGCCTCTCCTTCTCTCTTTCCCCTTCTCTCTCTATCTGTTTCTCTCTCTATCTCTCGCTTGCTCTCTCTATGTCCCTACTTCTGCCTCTCCTTCTCTCTTTCCCCTTCTCTCTCTATCTGTTTCTCTCCCTCTCTCTCTATCTCTCGCTAGCTCTCTCTATGTCCCTACTTCTGCCTCTCCTTCTCTCTTTCCCCTTCTCACTCTGTTTCTCTCCCTCTCTCGCTATCTCTCGCTTGCTCTCTCTATGTCCCTACTTCTGCCTCTCCTTCTCTCTTTCCCCTTCTCTCTCTATCCTTTATACTCGTTTAGCTAATTGAGCTCATGAAACGTTTCAGAAACCAATTACTCCCTGACATTACTAAAAGAAAGCTGCTTATTTGAGACCATACCGTAGCTCTCTCTCTCTCTTTCCTGGAAAAATGAAACTTGTATGACCCTAGAGGTAATTGGAAATGGTTTCTCTTCTTTTCCTACTGTAAACTAACAGCCACTAGATAATTAGGTTAATGTCGATGTGCGAGAGAGGGGAGAGGGAAAGAGAGGAAGGAAGGAAGGAAGGAAGGAAGGAAGGAAGGAAGGAAGGAAGGAAGGAAGGAGAAGAAAGAAAGAAAAGAGGAGATCAAAGTGGGAGGGAGAGAACAGGGGATGGAGGAAAGAGAGAGGAGAACAGGGGAAGATTATGGAAGAGAAAGGAAAGGAGGAGTATGGAGGGGAGAGATGAGGAAGATAGGGGGAGAAGAGAGGAGTGGAGGCATATACGGCAGAGGCAGACCTAAAACGATGACTCAGTCATGTTACTTATCAGCCTAAGCCATTGCAGCACATGACTTTCTGACACAAACTTTCCCACTGTCACCGTGGTAACGCCACAGAGATACAACCCTTACAACATATGACACCCCACACAACTCAACATGTTGGCGATTACGAACATTGATTAAGTGATACAAGTTTTTTTTGGTGACCAGTTTACCGATAAAAGCTTCCGAATATAAAAAACACCCTCTCCAAAGGCCTTTTTGCAACATATTTAAATGACCTGCTATGTGGTCACTTCACCCAGTTTCTCCCTTCATAGGCTACATCATTTCCGAAGGGGTTTTATTTCAGAATAAGTGGTGCTGTAGCTCTGCTGGTGTTGATGGTCTGTCTGTCTGGAGCATGGGCTCAGAGAGAGAGTGGAGGGGTCAGAGATAATGGCATCACTCAACAAGGTCACAGTGAAGGGAGAGATCAGGGTGGAAGTGGTTCATATCGAGAGCCAAAAGACTGAAGCTACAGAGATGGCTGAAGGAGCTGAGAGATATGGTGGTGAAACAGAGAGCGGAGCTGACTGTCCAAGACTGCTGAAGAACATTGAAGCCAGGCTGAATTTATTTTATTTAACCTTTATTTAACTAGGCAAGTCAGTTAAGAACAAATTCTTATTTACAATCACGACCTACCAAAAGGCAAAAGGCCTCCTGCGGGGACGGGGGATGGGATTAAAAAAAAATTATAGGACAAAACACACATCACGACAAGAGAGACACCACAACACTACATAAAAAGATACCTAAGACAACAACATAGCATGGCAACACCACATAACAACAACATGGCAGCAGCACAAAACATGGTACAAACATTACTGGGCACAGACAACACCCCAAAGGCAAGAAGGTAGAGACAACACAACATCACGCGAAGCAGCCACAACTGTCAGTAAGAGTGTCCATAATTGAGTCTTAGAATGAAGAGATGGAGATAAAACTGTCAGTAAGAGTGTCCATAATTGAGTCTTAGAATGAAGAGATGGAGATAAAACTGTCAGTAAGAGTGTCCATAATTGAGTCTTAGAATGAAGAGATGGAGATAAAACTGTCAGTAAGAGTGTCCATAATTGAGTCTTAGAATGAAGAGATGGAGATAAAACTGTCAGTAAGAGTGTCCATAATTGCGTCTTAGAATGAAGAGATGGAGATAAAACTGTCAGTAAGAGTGTCCATAATTGAGTCTTAGAATGAAGAGATGGAGATAAAACTGTCAGTAAGAGTGTCCATAATTGAGTCTTAGAATGAAGAGATGGAGATAAAACTGTCAGTACGAGTGTCCATAATTGAATCTTAGAATGAAGAGATGGAGATAAAACTGTCAGTAAGAGTGTCCATAATTGAGTCTTAGAATGAAGAGATGGAGATAAAACTGTCAGTAAGAGTGTCCATAATTGAGTCTTAGAATGAAGAGATGGAGATAAAACTGTCAGTAAGAGTGTCCATAATTGAATCTTAGAATGAAGAGATGGAGATAAAACTGTCAGTAAGAGTGTCCATAATTGAGTCTTAGAATAAAGAGATGGAGATAAAACTGTCAGTAAGAGTGTCCATAATTGAGTCTTAGAATGAAGAGATGGAGATAAAACTGTCAGTAAGTGTCCATAATTGCGTCTTAGAATGACGAGATAGAGATAAAACTGTCAGTAAGAGTGTCCATAATTGAGTCTTAGAATGAAGAGATGGAGATAAAACTGTCAGTAAGAGTGTCCATAATTGAGTCTTAGAATGAAGAGATGGAGATAAAACTGTCAGTAAGAGTGTCCATAATTGAGTCTTAGAAGAGATGAAGAGAGTGGAGATAAAAGATAGACTGTCAGTAAGAGTGTCCATAATTGACCTAATCAGAGGGAAAAAGGGAACAGGTGGGAAACGGGGTGAATGGGTAGTCAGAGGAGACAAGGAACAGCTGGGGGAAAGCGGGGGAGAAAAGGTAACCTAACAACGACCAGCAGAGGGAGACAGGGTGAAGGGAAAGGACTGACAGTACAGACAGTAACTCACCGAGCGCCTGGCGCACTCGAGGAGGAAACCTGGCGGCAACGGAGGAAATCCTCGATCAGCGCACGGTCCAGCACGTCCCGAGAGGTACTGGTGACCACGAGATAACCCTGTAGATGGGTGCGCCCTCGACAAGGATGGGGGGGGGGGGGGGAAGACTGTCAGTAAGACCGGGTGTCCATAATTGACCCGTCTTAGAATGACGAGATAGAGATAAAACTGTCAGTAAGAGTGTCCATAATTGAGTCTTAGAAGGTGAAGAGATGGAGATAAAACTGTCAGTAAGAGTGTCCATAATTGAGTCTTAGAATGAAGAGATGGAGATAAGGGGAGCTGTTCTGACTTACGAATGAAAGACTGCGTAGATAAAACTGTCTGAGTTCTGCTTGACCAGACTGGGGGTGAATTGAGAGACGTCTTAGAACGGAAGGCCATGAAGAGATGGAGATAAAACTGTCAGTAAGAGTGTCCATAATTGAGTCTTAGAATCTAAGAGATGGAGATAAAACGGCCGGCAGGAGGAGAGTGTTAGTCTGCGCGCAGACCGAACAAGCAGCCACGAAACGACGCGTAAGCTGTCCATAATTGGCAGAGTCTTAGAACGGGAACGAAAAGAAGGTTCCTAGACAAGAGATGTGAGAGCGCTTGTTTTACCTAAAACTGTCAGTAAGAGTGTCCATAATTGAGTCTTAGAGAACGGATGTAAAGAGAGTGGAGATAAAACTGTCAGTAAGAGTGTCCATAATTGAGTCTTAGAATGAAGAGATGTAACAAGAGATAAAACTGTCAGTAAGGACCACTTAAAGCACGTGTCCATAATTGGATGTCTTAGAATGACAGAGATCCATCTTAATGCCTTCAGAGAACCGAGAAATGTGACGGAGGAGGCATGAAAAGTGCACTTCTCAGCCTTCACAAAAAGACAATTCTCTAAAAGGCGCTGGAGGACACGTCGAACGTGCTGAACATGAATCTGGAGTGACGGTGAAAAAATCAGGATATCGTCAAGGTAAACGAAAACAAAGATGTTCAGCATGTCTCTCAGGACATCATTGACTAATGCCTGAAAGACAGCTGGAGCGTTAGCGAGGCCGAAAGGAAGAACCCGGTATTCAAAGTGCCCTAACGGAGTGTTAAACGCCGTCTTCCACTCGTCCCCCTCCCTGATGCGCACGAGATGGTAAGCGTTACGAAGGTCCAACTTAGTGAAAAACCTGGCTCCCTGCAGGATCTCGAAGGCTGAAGACATAAGAGGAAGCGGATAACGATTCTTCACTGTTATGTCATTCAGCCCTCGATAATCTATGCAGGGGCGCAGAGACCCGTCCTTCTTCTTGACAAAAAAAAACCCTGCTCCGGCGGGAGAGGAGGAGGGGACTATGGTACCGGCGTCAAGAGCTACAGACAAATAATCTTCGAGAGCCTTACGTTCGGGAGCCGACAGAGAGTATAGTCTACCCCGGGGGGGGGTGGTTCCCGGAAGGAGATCAATACTACAATCATACGACCGGTGTGGAGGAAGAGAGGTGGCCCTGGACCGACTGAACACCGTGCGCAGATCGTGATATTCCTCCGGCACCCCTGTCAAATCACCAGGCTCCTCCTGTGAAGAAGAGACAGAGGAAACAGGAGGGATAGCAGACATTAAACATTTCACATGACAAGAGACGTTCCAGGAGAGGATAGAATTACTAGACCAATTAATGGAAGGATTATGACAAACTAGCCAGGGATGGCCCAAAACAACAGGTGTAAAAGGTGAACGAAAAATTAAAAAAGAAATGGTTTCACTATGATTACCAGAAACAGTGAGGGTTAAAGGTAGCGTCTCACGCTGAATCCTGGGGAGAGGACTACCATCCAGGGCGAACAAGGCCGTGGGCTCCTTTAACTGTCTGAGAGGAATGTCATGTTCCCGAGCCCAGGTCTCGTCCATAAAACAGCCCTCCGCCCCAGAGTCTATTAAGGCACTGCAGGAAGCTGACGAACCGGTCCAGCGTAGATGGACCGACAAGGTAGTGCAGGATCTTGAAGGAGAGACAGGAGTAGTAGCGCTCACCAGTAGCCCTCCGCTTACTGACGAGCTCTGGCCTTTTACTGGACATGAAGTGACAAAATGACCAGCGGAACCGCAATAGAGACAGAGGCGGTTGGTGATTCTCCGTTCCCTCTCCTTAGTCGAGATGTGGATACCTCCCAGCTGCATGGGCTCAGCACCCGAGCCGGCAGAGGAAGATGGTAGTGATGCGGAGAGGGAGGCGACGGAGAGCGCGAGCTCCTTTCCACGAGCTCGGTGACGAAGATCAACCCGTCGCTCAATGCGAATAGCGAGTTCAATCAAGGAATCCACGCTGGAAGGAACCTCCCGGGAGAGAATCTCATCCTTTACCTCTGCGCGGAAACCCTCCAGAAGACGAGCGAGCAAGGCCGGCTCGTTCCAGCCACTGGAGACAGCAAGAGTGCGAAACTCAATAGAGTAGTCTGTTATGGATCGATTGCCTTGACATAGGGAAGACAGGGCCCTGGAAGCCTCCTCCCCAAAAACAGATCGATCAAAAACCCGTATCATCTCCTCCTTAAAGTCCTGATACTGGTTAGTACACTCAGCCCTTGCCTCCCAGATTGCCGTGCCCCACTCACGAGCCCGTCCAATAAGGAGAGATATGACGTAGGCGACACGAGCAGTGCTCCTGGAGTAAGTGTTGGGCTGGAGAGAAAACACAATATCACACTGGGTGAGGAACGAGCGGCATTCAGTGGGCTCCCCAGAGTAACACGGCGGGTTATTGATTCTGGGCTCCGGAGATTCGAAAGCCCTGGAAGTGGCCGGTGGATCGAGGCGGAGATGGTGAACCTGTTCTGTGAGGTTGGAGACTTGGGTGGCCAGGGTCTCAACGGCATGTCGAGCAGCAGACACTTCCTGCTCGTGTCTGCCTAGCATCGCTCCCTGGATCCCGACGGCTGAGTGGAGAGGATCCGAAGTCGCTGGGTCCATTCTTGGTCGGATTCTTCTGTTATGGGGAGTGAATGAGGACCCAAAAGCGAACTAACTTAAACAGAGCTTCTTTAATAACCAAACATAGGTAGGCTCAGATAGACCGGCAGATTCCGACAGGACAGGACAAGGTTACAGCAAGCATGACGATAGTCTGGCTCAGGCATGAAACACAACAAACAAGAATCCGACAAGGACAGGAACAGAAACAGAGAGAGATATAGGGACCTAATCAGAGGGAAAAAGGGAACAGGTGGGAAACGGGGTGAATGGGTAGTCAGAGGAGACAAGGAACAGCTGGGGGAAAGCGGGGGAGAAAAGGTAACCTAACAACGACCAGCAGAGGGAGACAGGGTGAAGGGAAAGGACAGAGACAAGACACAACATGACAGTACATGACAATAAAACTGTCAGTAAGAGTGTCCATAATTGAGTCTTAGAATGAAGAGATGGAGATAAAACTGTCAGTAAGTGTCCATAATTGCGTCTTAGAATGACGAGATAGAGATAAAACTGTCAGTAAGAGTGTCCATAATTGAGTCTTAGAATGAAGAGATGGAGATAAAACTGTCAGTAAGAGTGTCCATAATTGAGTCTTAGAATGAAGAGATGGAGATAAAACTGTCAGTAAGAGTGTCCATAATTGAGTCTTAGAATGAAGAGATGGAGATAAAACTGTCAGTAAGAGTGTCCATAATTGAGTCTTAGAATTAAGAGATGGAGATAAAACTGTCAGTAAGAGTGTCCATAATTGAATCTTAGAATGAAGAGATGGAGATAAAACTGTCAGTAAGAGTGTCCATAATTGAGTCTTAGAATAAAGAGATGGAGATAAAACTGTCAGTAAGAGTGTCCATAATTGAGTCTTAGAATGAAGAGATGGAGATAAAACTGTCAGTAAGTGTCCATAATTGAGTCTTAGAATAAAGAGATGGAGATAAAACTGTCAGTAAGAGTGTCCATAATTGAGTCTTAGAATGAAGAGATGGAGATAAAACTGTCAGTAAGAGTGTCCATAATTGAGTCTTAGAATGAAGAGATGGAGATAAAACTGTCAGTAAGAGTGTCCATAATTGAGTCTTAGAATAAAGAGATGGAGATAAAACTGAAGGACAGTGGGGACCTGGTAGATGAGCAACGATTTCAACTTTGACTGGAGGAACAGAATGCGACAGCATTTACTGTTGTGCTCTCATTGAAAAGAATGACATCTGGTCTACCGTCTACCTCGTACCATCTAAACGTGGCATTACTTACGCGGGTCCTTTTTAACAATGTAAGTTAAACCTTGACTACTGTTCAGTCGAGTGGTCAGGTGCCACAAAAAAGGACTTAGGAAAATTTCAATTGGCTCAGAATAGGGCAGCACAGATGGCCCTTGGATGTACACAGAGATCTAATATTAATAATATGCATGTCAATCCCTGACTGAAAGTGGAGGAGAGATTGACTTCATCACTACTTTTATTTATGAGTGGTATTGACATGTTGAATGCACCGAGCTGTCTGTCTAAACTACTGGCACACAGCTCGGACACCCATGCATACCCCAACAGACATGCCACAAGAGGTCTCTCCTTACAGTCACCAAGTCCATAACAGACTATGGGAGGAACACAGTACTACATAGAGCCATGACTACATGGAACTCTATTCCACATAGAGTAACTGACGCAAGCAGTAAAATTAGATTTAAAAAACAGATAAAAAAAACACCTTATGGAACAGCAGGGACTGTGAAGCAACACAAACATTGGCACAGACACACACACACACGCACACACACACACGATAACATACGCACTATACATACACATGGATTTAGTACTGTAGATATGTGGTAGTGGTGGAGTAGGGGCCTGAGGGCACACAGTGTGTTGTGAAATCTGTGAATGTATTGTAATGTTTTAAAATGGTGTGAACTGCTTTCATTTTGCTGGACCCCAGGAAGAGTAGCTGCTGCTTTGGCAGCAGCTAATGAGGATCCATAATAAATACAAATACAAAATACCACCATCAGTGTCTTCCTTCTCTGACCTGTGTGAGGACAGCACCATTCTGTAATGCTATAATGAACTAAACTTTCTGATGTGAACAGTTCTGTGGTTACTCTTCCACCTATCCTAAGCTCTTAGAGATCTGAGGGCCAATGAGGACAAAGGAAGTAGATAATCAAAATCCTTGCCCAACCAATCATGGGGGAAGGAGAGTGAGGGTATCGGGTCATCAGGATCTGTGCCGTTTCTTTCTTCTGTTTTTTTCTCTCTATATGTTCTCTTTCTCTCTCTGTCCCTACTTCTGCCTCTCCTTCTCTCTTTCCCCTTCTCTCTCTATCTGTTTCTCTCCCTCTCTCTCTATCTCTCGCTTGCTCTCTCTATGTCCCTACTTCTGCCTCTCCTTCTCTCTTTCCCCTTCTCTCTCCATTCTTTAGACTCATTTAGCTAATTGAGCTCATGAAACGTTTCAGAAACCAATTACTCCCTGACATTACTCATTACAATAAAGCTGCTTATGTGAGAGCACTTACTTTATCTCCCTCTCTCTCTTTTTTTGAGAAAAGGAAACTTGTATGACCCTAGAGGTTATTGGAAAGGGAAATTGTTTTTCCTGTTTGCTAACAGTAAATCAATGAGGTCAGCAATTTCCTTTCTCTTTTTGTCTTTTTCTTTCACTCTAAAGCAGAGGTCTCCAACAGGTTGATCATGGGCTACCAGTAGCTCGCAGTCCACCTACGAGCAGCTCGCCAAACAGTTCTGAAAGTACATGCAATTTTCACGTTACACCACAAACTGTCATAAACAAATCTCACAAGCATCTGACACAGCGAGCTCTCAACTATTATCTAATCAACGCAATGTTGACATTATCACACCCCTGGTTAGCCATTCTTGGCTTAAAAAGCCAAACATAACACAATATCTGACAATTCATTTCCAGCAATATTGCCCGTCTGTCTGTCTGTGTGGTGCGAGTGTCTGTCTATCAGTCCAGTTGTGTAGCCAGTTGATGTGATAACTTATGGGTTGACAGAAATACCTTCCCCAAAACTTTCTCAATTAAATGTTCACTGCAGAGTAGGCTTACCTAGTAGAAGTATATCATGAGGAAGTATATAATTTGTATATTATATGTTATTTGCAAAGTCTACCATGAAATGAGCAGCAGCAATACAGAACCATCACTAGACCAGCACATTAGATGGCACATTCCTCACTAGCTAGATGTGCAATTAAAGGGCCGGATGCACAATTAAAGGGGAATTACACAAAAATATATAAACGTGATAGTTTTCTTCCAGACATAAAAAAATACAAAAGTAATCTAAAACCAGGAAAAGTCAACTGAGAAGATAATTTGGGAAAATATCAAATAGACTTTGGGAAAAATCTCTGATTTTATAGGCCCCCCCTTAGAGTTGTTAATGAACCATTATTTTACCAGGTGTATTGACAGAAAAGATAGTTTACATTTGAAACAGGAAGTAAGAAAAACGAGAGCGCGGCAGTTAGGTACAAGTGACAAGTGATTATTCTGGCTTTTACTAGCAACTTCCTTTTGTTTTGTAGAATTCTAAGTGGTAAAATGTAACAGAAGTATTATTACTACAAATAAGTGTTCATCTTACAACCGACGTCCCGAGTCATTACTTCAAAGATTCTATCATTTGAAAGCTAGAAAGCTATCATTTTTTTTGTTGAATTTTACCCCTTTTTCTCCCCAATTTCATGGTATCCAATTGTTGTAGTAGCTACTATCTTGTCTCATTGCTACAACTCCCGTACGGGCTCGGGAGAGACGAAGGTTGAATGTCATGCGTCCTCCGATACACAACCCAACCAGCCGTACTGCTTCTTAACACAGAGCTCATCCAACCCGGAAGCCAGCCGCACCAATGTGTCGGAGGCTACACCGTGCACTTGGCAACCTTGGCTAGCGCACACTGCGTCCGGCCCGCCACAGGAGTTGCTGGTGCGCGATGAGACAAGGAGATCCCTACCGACTAATCCCTAACCCGGACGACGCTAGGCCAATTGTGCGTCGCCCCACGGACATCCCGGTCGCGAACCCAGGGACTCTGATGGCGCTGCAGTACAGCGCCCTTAACCACTGCGCCACCCGGGAGGCGCCTTTCTCTGTTTCTTACTCTCTCTCTTCTTAGGGTATGTACAGTAGCTTTCACCTGCGATGATATGACAGACCTTTGAATTCTCCTCTGTGTCATGTTATTGGGGTTGAAAAGAGCTTGAGATCAGATAAGGGAGAACATTATGAAGGTGCTAAATTGGATCTCTAGTTAATTTGGGGAGTGAATGAACATATGAGTGCGAGGCCATGGCAATATTGGATCTTTTATCCTGAATACTGAATAGATGTTAACGTCATTGGCTGGCTGGAGGCTTGGAACTACAAGAATACAGAAACGCTACATCATCCAGAAGTAGGTATTGTCATGGAATGAATAGCCTATTAGCAGAATGTTGGGTGCAGAAACCTGAAGATAGCAACATGACAGTTAATGGGTGAAGTGGGCCAGTGCTAAGTGGCAACCAAAGTAGACGTAGCATCTCTGTATGACAGAGCACTGCATCATCTACCTCAGAGATGTTTGAACGATGGGAACAATCTATAATCTTTTCATTATATTAACAAAATGTTAAATACAGTGGCAAGAAAAAGTGTGTGAACCCTTTGGAATCACCTGGATTTCTGCATAAATTGGTCATACAATTTGATCTGATCTTCAGATCTTCATCTAGGTCACAATAGACAACACACAGTCTGCTTAAACTAATAACACACAAACAATTATACGTTTTCATGTCTTTATTGAACACACTGTGTAAAAATTCTCAGTGCAGGGTGGAAAAGTATGTGAACCCTTGGATTTAATAACTGGTTGACCCTCCTTTGGCAGCAATAACCTCAACCAAACGTTTTCTGTAGTTACAGATCATACCTGTACAACGGTCAGGAGGCATTTTGGACCATTCCTCTTTACAAAACTGTTTCAGTTCAGCAATATTCTTGGGATGTCTGGTTTGAACCTCTCTCTCGGTCATGCCACAGCATCTCAATCGGGTTGAGGTCAGGACTTTGACTGGGCCACTCCAGAAGGCGTATTTTCTTCTGTTGAAGCCATTCTGTTGTTGATTTTCTTCTGTGTTTTGGGTCGTTGTCCTGTTGCGTCACCCAGCTTCTGTTGAGCTTCAATTGACAGACAGATAGCCTAACATTCTCCTGCAAGCTGTCCAGGCCCTGAGACAGCAAAGCAGCCGCAAACCATGATGCTCCCTCCACTATGCTTTACAGTTGGGATGAGATTTTGATGTTGGTGTGCTGTGCCTTTTTTTCTCCCACATAGTGTTGTGTGTTCCTTCCAAACAACTCAACTTTAATTTCATCTGTCCACAGAATATTTTGCCAGTAGCGCTGTGGAACATCCAGGTGCTCTTTTGCGAACTTCAGAGGTGCAGCAGCAGTGGCTTCTTCCTTGGTGTCCTCCCATGAACGCCATTCTTGTTTAGTGTTTTACGCATTGTAGACTCGGCAGAGATGTTAGCATGTTCCAGAGGTTTCTGGAAGTCTTTAGCTGACACTCTAGGATTCATCTTAATCTCACTGAGCATTCTGCACTGTGCTCCTGCAGTAATTTTTGCAAGACGGCCACTCACAGGGAGAGTAGCAACAGTGCTGAACTTTCTTCATTTATAGACAATTTGTCTTACTTTGCACTGATGAACATCAAGGCTTTTAGAGATACTTTTGTAACCCTTTCTAGCTTTATGCAAGTGAATAATTATGAGCTCTCTTTTGTTCGAGGCATGGTTCACATCAGGCAATGCTTCTTGTGAATAGCAAACTCAAATGTTGTGAGTGTTTTTTATAGGGCAGGGCAACTCTAACCAACATCTCCAATCTCGTCTCATTGATTGGACTCCAGGTTAGCTGACTCCTGACTCCAATTAGCTTTTGGAGAAGTCATTAGCCTAGGAGTTCACATACTTTTTCCAACCTACACTGTGAATGTTTAAATGATGTATTCAAGAAAAATACAATAATGTTTGTGTTATTAGTTTCTGTACACTGTGTTTGTCTATTGTTGTGATTTAGATGAAGATCAAATGTATGCAGAAATCCAGGTAATTCAGGAAATCCAAAGGTTGACATACTTTTCTTGCCACTGTATATATTTAGATAGTGTGATAGCTGATAATTTGGTCTATGTAAATGAACAACTTTAAAAAAATGAATCTTCATAAAATGCAATAAAGTGGATTTATGTCAACTCCGTCAGACAACATAAAAGGCTTTTTACATTTACATGTATTGTCCGAGGAGTGTTTAAAGGCCTGCATTGTTTCATTCTAACATCAGATAATTCAAATACGTAATACACATCTCCAAACTTATTTTTGTTTTGTTTTATAGCACTGAGTGTACAAAACATTAAGAACACCTTCCTAATATTGAGTTGCACTATAAAAGTTTTCTGTCAATATACCTGGTAAAATAAGGGTTAATAAAAAACTGTAATAAAATCTTTATTTTCCCAAATTATGTTCTCAATTTTTATTTTAAGCTTTATTTAACTAGGCAAGTCACTTAAAATCTAATTCTTATTTACAATGACGGCCTACCTTGGACAACGGTGGGCCAATTGTGCGCCGCCCTATGGGACTCTTAACCACAGCCGGATGTGACACAGCCTGGATTTGAACCAAGGACTGTAGTGACACCTCTTGCACTGAGTTGCAGTACCTTAGACCGCTGCACCACTCTGAAAATGTTCATGGTTTTAGAATTACAATTGTTCATAGAGAAACAACAAACTTGAATGTTCTGTGTCCATGTCAATGCGTAAATCAGATCAGATTTTTTTTTTAATTAAGAAAAAGTCTGGAAGAAAACAAACAAATTTCGATTTTTTTGGTGTAATGCCCCTTTAATTGCATATCTGGCCCTTTAATTGTGCATTTAGCTAGTAATGAAAGTGTCGTCTAATGTGACGGTATAGCAGATGGTTTGGTACTGCTGCTGCTCATTTCATGGCAAAGATTGCAAATAACAAATAATATATACAAATAATATACTTAGTCATGATATACTTCCGTTAGGTAAGCCTATTTTACAGTTAACATTTAATTGATAAGGTTTTGGGGAAAGTATTTATTTCAACCCAGCCACAAGATGGTTATCACAACTGGCTACACACAGTGTTAGACAAACGCATGCACCACACCGACAGACAGGGGCAATATTGATGGAAAATAATTGTGTTTTGCGTTTATTTGTGAAGTGGAAATGTAGGAGCAACAACAGCTCAGCCGCAAAGTGATAGGCCACACGAGCTCACAGAACGGGACCGGCGAGAGCTAAAGCACGTAGCGCATAAAAATAATCTGCCCTCGGTTGCAACACTCATTACCGAGTTTCAAACTGCCTCTGGAAGCAACTTCAGCACAAGAACTGTTTGTTGGGAGCTTCATGAAATGGGTTTCCATGGCCTCATAGCAGCACGCGAGCCTAAGACCACAATGCGCATTGCCAAGCATCGGCTGGAGAGGTGTTAAGCTCACAGCCATTGGACTCTGGAGCAGTAGAAATGTGTTCTCTGGAGTGATGAATCATGCTTCACCATCCTACAGTCCAACGGACGAATCTGGGTTTGGCAGATGCCAGGAGAACGCTAACTGCCCGAATGTATAGTGCCAACTGAAAAGTTTGGTGGAGGAGGAATAATGGTCTGGGGCTGTTTTTTATGGTTCGAGCTAGGCCCCTTAGTTCCATTGAAGGGAAATCTTAACGCTACAGCATACAATGACATTGTAGATGATTCTGTGCTTCCAACTTTGTGGAAACAGCTTGGAGAAGGCCCTTTCCTATTTCAGCATGACAATGGCCCTGTGCACAAAGCAATTTCCATACAGAAATGTTTTGACGAGATCGTTGGGAAGAACGTAACTGGCTTGCACAGAGCCCTGACCTCAACCCCATCGAACACATTTGGGATGAATTGGAACGCTGACTGCGAGCCAGGTCTAATCGTCCAACATCAGTGCCCGACCTTACTAATGCTCTCGTGGCTGAATGGAAGCAAGTCCCCACAGCAATGTTCCAACATCTATTGGAAAGCCTTCCCAGAAGAGTGGAGGCTGTTACAGCAGCAAAGCTATGAACAACTCCATATTAATGTTCATGATTTTGAAATGAGATGTTTTCGATGAGCAGTTGTCCACATACTTTTGGCGGTGTAATGTACTACAATAATTAAAGCATATTTTGCAGAACAGTGATTAAAAATGTATTCCAAATATTGACAAGAAAATGTATCTTAGAGGGGTTAGCCATCCGTGACGGAGTTGACAAGCCTCTGATGGAGTTGACAACAGATACTCAAAAGACAGTTTTGTCTCTAAAAACAAAAGTTCAATAAAAACATTTGTAAAATGTGAAAATTTCTTAATTTAAAAATCCCCAATAAAACATATCCCTTCTATTAGACCTTTCAGCACTCTGACGGTGGTGACTGTCAAACATCTGATGGAGTTTATGTTTTACGGAGTTGACAAATTGCATTTTTTTCTTCATTGTTGAAGTGCTACACTTAGTAGTAATTGTGTTTTTCCTCAGTTGCTTTATGACTATAAAACATATTTAAAATGAACATATTTGAACCAAAACTCATATTCTATCTTAATCTATAAGGGAGATGGAGTTGACAGGTTATGGTTGTGACCATGGTGATTTCGATATTGTTTGGTGATTTCAAAAGTAGACGACCTTCAGGACCATGCGTTGTCTCATTGCACTACATGTAATCAGGAGATGAAGAAGGAGTTGTCATGGTATAGATGCTCATTTCTGATTCATTTAGAATTGTTTTCAGGAATCACAGTTATGAGAGAAATATTAGTCAGAGAGGTCTATAGGAAGAAACTACATGAGATCCTTTATCAGTTATTGATTATTCTGGACAGTTTTTTTTAAAAATGTGATCCTTTGCTCTGGAGAAGGGAATGAATAATATTGAAAATATTTAGAAAAATACCCCTAAATGTATTTTTTTTTAAAGTTCAAATAATAAAAAATATATATGTAGCTCTACTATAAAAATACATTTTCTCTGTCGGACTAGGATTGTCCTGACATTCAAGAATCCCAGA
This sequence comes from Oncorhynchus clarkii lewisi, assembly GCF_045791955.1. Classification (NCBI taxonomy): domain Eukaryota; kingdom Metazoa; phylum Chordata; class Actinopteri; order Salmoniformes; family Salmonidae; genus Oncorhynchus; species Oncorhynchus clarkii. Next base: position 17,687,739 of record NC_092157.1, on the reverse strand, counting down.
CATAGTAGTCTGTGCATTTATGGCACAGGAGATAATGTGCTTACCCTGTAATTACAAGGTCACTGGTTCAAGCCTTGCTCTGGCTTTTCACAACACACTGATCTACAACAGTAGTATGCTTACAAAAACAAATGGGAGTGTATTGGAGTTAACACCTATTTGAACCCCAGGACATTGGTATACTTGTATACTCCAAAATGTTTTCCTCCACAGGTGTGTGCTCAACCCTCTTTTATTTTTGCATATTTCAGTCATTCAACATACTGTACACAAGTACAGTACACAGTACATTCTGACAATATAACATGTAGGCTAACCGTATATTCAGATACTATAACATACAATGATCTATTCTGATAGAAGCTAGGCTATATAATATAATAATACATATTATAATAATCATTTTATAATATTACTACTAATATTAGTAATATTCTAACATTAGCCTACTGAAATGTATATGTCTTCTTGTATTTGGTCACACTTTAGACTACATACGGTATTATTATAATAATGGTGTAAAGTGTGACATAATACAAGCAGACATATGGAAAGCTTAGTGCACAAGACAGTGTAGATGTTTATAATCTTCAGTACTTCCAGTGCTATTTTGAGAATATGCTAATAATCCACAGAGCGATTGACACTGAAGGTCACTAATTAACATAAGTCAATTCTGCAGAATTTCATTTAGGAGCGAAATGCTGAAAATATAGTCTAGTGTAGGAGCCATTTTGGCATTCTTATGTGTTGTCAGAGAGGAAACGGTGAAGCGTCTCCTCCGCACAAAATCTGCCCCACGAAAATAAGACCACGAAGTGAGGAGTTTTGTAAGGATGTCAACGAGAGAGTTGAATTTGGTCAACAAAAAATGTAATTGCTAATTTGTTGCGTGAAGCTTATTTGCTCTAACATAAGTTTTGTAATGGTTAGGTGGTTACGAATGCACTGATATAAGTGGACATACGTGGCATTTCGGCAACTTTGAAAAAACTAATTTACAGTCCTTAACACATTTTAGTTGATAGGTTTCTGAGTTTAGTATACTTCAGTATCTATCAAATATAGGTCTACAAGATCATATCATGAAACTAATTTACATTTTCACACTTCACATTTGACTCATTTAGCAGAAATTCTTATCCAGAGCGACTTAGTGTATTCATCTTAAGATAGCTAGGAGAGACCCCCACATATAACAGTCGTAGTCAGTATATTTTTCCTCAACATTTGACATTTTAGGAATGCAAATTCACATGTGACCGAGTGATCAACCTACCCTTTCTCTATCCCACTCTTGTTGACTATACAGCATATTCTCCAGTGTTAAATCGGGTCCACACTTTTCAGGGTTATATTAACACACTGCTTCGTCTATAGCTTTATTTGCATATGTTATACCATGCCTTGCCTTTTGATTGAATTGTAGAGTTACCACCTATGACTGTACATGTGCATTTGTTAGTGACAGAGACATGGTTGTTTCTTTAAACTATTTTCAGTCCTGTGGCCTTCACCAAGTGAAATTGAAATGAAATATGTTATAATTAAAATGTAAATCCTTAACACAATACAGCAAGTATTTCAGAAGGCCTTATTTTTCAGGCATAGTTTTACAGTCGCCTGAAACTCATAGTTTGTTTACAGGTCACATCAGGCCTGTAAATCACATTATGCTGGCTTGCAAAGTGCTGTGTAATTTCTATTGGAATTGAGCCAGAGTGGGGATATCCAACATTTAGAATGACTATTCACCCACAACCTGCATCCAGAATGACTGCTAGCTTGGGAAGACTATGAGACGACCTACTCTTTTTACTGTTGTATACATCTTATATAACCTTTTAAACTGGAATAACTATTTTAATAGTGAGTGCAAAAATCCAAGTAACAGATTGGTTTAGACAAATGTATGTTATTTATATATGAGTAGCATAATATGAATTACTCAACCAATGTGCATGTAAAAACATAGATATTGAAACAAACAATTCCAAAAACAGAGCATGCTGGGAAATGTGATATTGATGGGTGTGGTTTTGGGGTGACACTAGTTATTAACACCAACACCGTGGTTCTTTTACACCAA